>NW_017802403.1:779029-801529 GCF_001625305.1 Branchiostoma belcheri | reverse complement strand
ACTAGCGGACGGTGACAATCTAAAGAAATACAAGGATCATTTTCTTAGATGTTTGCATTCTTCAGCAAACACAGCAAATACTTTCATGAAATTCATCTGTGTTGGTAGTTACATGTTTAAAGTTAAAACCTTTGTTCCAAAACAAAAAAAAATTCTCTCGCCAGTCAGACTGACTGAGGAAGACCAAAGTGACTGGTCGAACGCTCTAGGTGAGAGTGTTTTTTTGTGTTGGACCAAAAGTTTTAACTTTAAACACTTTGTATACGAGAAAATGGAATTTCACTTGTATAGTCATACTACACCAATTTCTATACTTCACAATCCTTCACCTGTGAATTTCTATTACTAAATTTAAAAAACTTGTTCTCTCTATAACACTCTTTTCAGGGATGTATGCTAATAACGAACCAAAAATTAAGTTTATCGTATTTTACTTATCTGTTTCTTAACTGAAATGTCATTATTCTTGTACCAAAAATTTAAATGTTTTATTTACAATATCTGTCTGATGATAAGTTACTTCCACTTTTCAAGATATTTGTGCAATTATCTCACAATTCTGATATTAATAGACAACCCACAGGGAACTCAGTTGTGGTACGATCACAAATTTCTACCATGTGAACAAACGTGACTGAAAGCTATGTTTAGAAACAAAAACGTCATCTCCATCCCTCCAGCCAGAACAAAAAGACCTTAGAACTCGTTCCTACATCAATCCACAAGACTCTACAATCAGACTGTATAATCAGAACTTGCTTTGCCTGGTGTGTACAGTTTATATCAGTAGTATGTATATAAAACTAATACCATGTATGTTGTAGAATATAGTATAATGCTAGACGTAGATGTAGTCTCACATGCCACTGTATTTTCTGTCTTATGTTGTTTGTAACTGCAATTAGCCCTCGGGAAAGTATTTGCAATAAACTTTCATATATTCATGTATATATGTATGTAATGCAATGAAATGTTATGCGTTTTTAATGTATTGATTGTAATACCAATGCCATTCAGGCAACACTATAATTCTATATACTGTGTGTCTGCAATGTTGGTACAATAATAAAGTATTGATTGAATTGATTGAATTGAATTGTTTCCAACTCTTAAGTACGTATACACTCGTAAGGGTCATATTTTGTCATTAACACTCAAAGGGCACGTATTTATAATTGACTTAAGTTGATTCAACTTTCTTCGTTAAGAAATGGTCATGACAAGAAAAAAGTCTTTTTTCTATCGTTTTTATATTACATACTAACTTTTTAAAAGAACATTAAATAGACATGGTCGATTGAAATTTCAAATCACATGGTACATGCATATTTTTTTTTACCTAAATTTGTTTTTTTAATTTTTTTGTAACCTAAAATTTGAATCTTCTAATGATACTAATTTTTTGTGTTATCAACAGTTACTATCACTTTTTAACATATTTGTGTCATTAATTCACATTTTCGACGTATATTTTGTGCGTTCAAACAGTCCTTGTTCAGTTCCCGGTGCCACCGGCGTTTTCCTCAAGACAACAACAAAACAACATACAGTGGTTGCCCCCCCCCCATGTGAGGCATATTTTTTTATCATATTCTATATGGTATCCATAACTAAATGTAGATTTAATCGTTTTCTGTCAGCGGCATCGCATTTTTCTCAGATATTAGTATGTTGTGGGAAAGGGTTGATTCAACTTACTACTTTGAGTTGAATAAGACCTAATATCAAATAAAATCACAAATCTATGTCATAATTATTCAAATAATAAGGGACAGCACAAGTCTTTGACAAAGTGTTACAGTCGAGTGAGCTAATCACAAGTTTCGGAATTTTTTTCTAATAACAAAGCATTCCTTTATATATCTGCCTATCTTGCGTTGTGGGGACCATTGCATGTAAAGATATATTAAAATCTATCTCCAACATCGAGACTCTTTAAAATCTGTTGTACTTGATTCGAGAAATGTAAATAGCTTGTTACGTATAACATCATATTTGTACATGACAAAATGAAATTCATGTTCTATATGCTTTGGACAAAATGGACAGACATGAAGCACAGTACAGTGTTCAATGCGTCACACCTAATTACTCAGCTATTTACCTTGCCTTAGGCCATAGTGAGGTCGCGTCTTGTTATCTCTCCAAAGGATACCGTAAAACCACAAATATTCACTCTTTTAAATTTGCCTTGATAATGACAAAATAGGCTAAGGGAAACACTCATTTCTGACGTATATACAGTACTAGTATTAACGTCTTTGCTTGTTATTCAAGTTTCGTTAAAACATAATCTTGAAAAAAAATTCGTCCATGTGTACTGGTATAGCTGGTGTGAGAATTAAAAAGGTCAAGCTAATGTCAGCTGATCTAATACATTCAACTGGATTTCTTTAAGTTATTATTAACATGCTTGCAGAATGAAGGTTTGTAATTTTGCCATCGTTATAATTTGTTCAATTACATACAGATGTTTTTTATTCAAAGTTTCTACAGTAAGAGAGTATGTGATTCATATAATTGTGACCTATGAAAGGTTTGAGTTCTTTTGAACAGCATAACAACTACCTGAGTCACTTAAGCATGGATGTACCATGCATTGTTGAGTGTATACCACCTAAATCCAATGATAAGGTACATTGTGTTTGTCTCTCCTTTTTGGGAGTTCTTTCAGAGTCATTATACTTACAGCTTAATCACATTTGAAATTCTTTATTAGTTAGAGTAGAAGAAAACGGACTAAAATGCACTATTTTCAACGGAAATATGTTAAAAATGTAACGTTCTTGTTGAATTGCTAAGCTGCAACTATAATAATTATTTAATTTTTGTACTTTTCTTGTAATATGCTAAGCCTAGATCATTTACCAATTATAAACTAGTAGTATTTTACTTTCTTGTTCAAGTAAGATATCTAAGAATCTTGTATAATTTTCTAGGAGCGTTTAGTTGATTTAATGCAAAGGAAAAAAGGCATAAGGTTTGTCTTTTTGTGCCATTGTTACAGGTGATTATAGCAACTGCAAGGAATTTTGGGTGTGGTTGAGTTAACAGACACCCACCCTAGACCCACCTTGGGCATTCCTTTCTTGGATATTCATGGTGATAAGAGTATCATGTGTGAAAAAAATAAACCAAAATGCACCAATAAACCATCCTACGTCCCTTGCTAAAGCTGCCACGTTGACAACATATTTCTATCCCTTCCTATTCAACATAAAAATATAAGGGCCGCCATTTTGTTTACAATGGTCCCTCCAACAATCTGTCCCTTTTTCTAAAACTTAAGGCTTGAAGATAGTAATTTCTAACAAACGTATACAGTATGATACTGTATGTAATTAAAAACAAAGACAGCAGTGTTTAGGTGTAGATAATCATTGTAGTTTTCAAAAACAAAATACGTGTTTTTTTTCATGACTTACCCGTACATGATGGCTGCCCCTGCGATCCCGCCGACCACCTGCGCACACAGGTACAAGAACGCCCGGAGAATGGTGATCTTCTGCCCGATCACCATGCCGATAGTCACCGCTGGGTTGAAGTGGCCTCCGCTGTTCAGTCCGAACATCTGGACCATGGTAGCGTAGGCTAACCCGGACGCCAGGGCGATGACGATAGGACTGATTTGGTCGTGCGGGAAGACGGTCGGGGTGGCGGTGTACTGCGCTACTCCGTTGTACAGAGCCACCACGACATGTGCCCCGCACACCACAAACACGTACAACATCGTGCCCAAAAACTCGGCAAAGATGGCCCGCCAAAAGTCTAAATCCATCTTCTCGTACAACAGGTTTCTTCCCCCGTACCTAGCCATGTTTGCTCCTAGTATTAAACCTCAAACGTGTGACAAAATAGTCCGACAAAATCGCCTTCTTGTGACGAAGAGAGCTAGCTGAGGTGTCTTGCAGGGGTGTACTCGTCCGAGTTGCCTTGTAATAATGGGCGTTTGTCGGTAAGGTGTGACCCAGTCGAACCGGTTCGGTCGGTGTTCCCTCAGGTGATCCGGCAAGCCTGCACGTATTCCCAGTAACTACAGATAAACACTATTATCAACCTTACTCATAATCTCTGCAAGTTTTCACCCTCAGTTCTGGCTAAAATTCCCAAATCAACAATTTATGAATAAAAATCAGGATTATCCATAACATAATAGTCAGATTTTAACCCCTAACGCGTAGGATCTAAAATGTCTACCATATGATAAAATGTAAACATTGCGTACAAAAAGCTACATACTGCTCTGCGCACTGGAAAGAAATTGAGAAGAATATCAGTCATCTGAAAGCTCATTAAAAATTCACTGTTTTGGGTAGGGCCTGGCTATTACAAGGACACATTTTCTTAAGGGCCATTATAGTATCATAAAAAAATCGCAAGTCTTTAATAGAGCATATCAGTCAGGACATATTTTCGAACGGAATGGTGTGCCTATGGGGAACTCTGTATGTACTTAAAATACGCACAATAGGAACATTTAACAAAATTCCCACTAGAAATAACGATAATAATATAGAACCTCCGCCACTGTTGTTAGACAGACAACGACCTGTGCCTTATAAATATTTAAAGTAGACAAAGCAATTGAATGGCTTTTATATCTTCATAAATAATTCAATGCTATGTATTTATCTCATGAGAGGTGACGCCTAGGTGTGTTCCGCCATTGTGCGAAAGGCATCATGGGATAGCGCCCTTCCCAACTACGTCATCGTGACCTTTGACCCCCTGGAGTACGTTTTAACGAATGTTGCCTTAGGCTACACCCACTTAATTTTCTGGATGACATCCTCTGAAGACCCCCAAACTAGTGTGCACGGGCGAGTAAAAGAAACATTCCGGCCAAAAATAAAAATGCTTCTAAACCACAGGAATACAAAGCTCAGGTATCGTGTATTTACGGCAGTACATAGCGACGTATACGACAAGCCGGCACATGCTGGATTTTTGCGGAATTTACAGTATGAATCGGCACTGTACGTATGCAGTGTTCTTAGGTCGTGACGCTTTCTAGCCTGGGTGCCTTCCTCTAGAGTTACCACCGGCTAACTACCATGGACTACCCAAGCCTAGAGCCAGACCAGAGCCTCAAGGGACATGATCTTTTTTTCTTTTTTGTTGTTGTAAAAACAGGCAAAAAATCAATGCGCGTGTGGATGGCATCCATAAAATTAAGGCTGTGTGGCCTTACAAGGATCGGCGCGTCACCTGATAATGATCGATAGCGGCGATTATCTAACAATAGAAACACGCCCTTTGAAGGACAAGTGGAGATCTCACGTGGATTCTTTGTGAAGATCGGAATTTGAAGTATTCTACGCAATATTTAAAGGAAGAGAGATAAGATACGAACGCCAACTGACACTATCCACATTTTTTTAATAAATTCCACCATGTAATCACAAAACGTGTTGACGACACACTTAAGTTTTTTCAACTTATATTAATGCCGCCACCAACACAGAGGACAAATACATGACAAGACAATACTCATTTACACCTGAGCTAAGTGAGGAAAGTCGTGTAAAGTGCCTTTCCCAAGGGCACAAGATCGGCGGCATGTCAGGACTCGAACCCCGGGCTCTTAGTTCCGAGTAGCGCACTTTGCCGCTACGCCACAGGACCCCATGATCCACATTCAAAAAGAGTAGACAGATTGTATATAAGTATTATCCATACAATTAGGACATACCAAGAAGGAATTTTTGCCGTATTTTTGTCGTACAACTAGAAGCATTCTTGTGATAGTTATGGTTATATTGTGTACATTCCAACAGTCTTGTTACCTTAAAAGCTGTCCTAAATCCCTGTCCTTAAAACTATTATGACGTCACAATCTTAGTCAAGGTCCTACTAGCCTGACAAATGTGGCCTGACCGATTTGTCCCGAATTTAAAGAACAAATGTGATTCATCAGGAATTAAAAGAACAAGTTAATGTGTGTCCTGTTAGTGATTTAAAAAAAAAAGAAAAAAAAAAAAACTAGTCACAAATTCCGGACATTCCAAACGGGAAGGTTTCATACATTAAGAAATGTGCGCAGCCGAAAGTAGCCGACCTTGCCGAACACCATCCAACCACAGCCAACCTTGCTCTAGATTTACTCCTAACCATGGTTGTGGGGTGGGGGTAGCCTCTACCAGGTTTGAGGGCGCGGCTGGAAACAGTAGAAATTGGCCAAATAGAGAGATAACACGCCGAGGGAGTTTAGCCATCCAGTTTACAGTAGAGGGGACGGCAAACTGTAAACTGGATGGCTAAACTCCTTCGGCGTGTTATCTCTCTATTTGGCCAATTTCTACTATTTTCAGCCGCGCCCTCAAACCTGGTAGAGGCTAGGGTGGGGGTGGGGGGTCGGCAATATTCAGGATATCAGACTATGCGTGAGTGACAGGGGCTTCAGAGATGGTGGGGATAAGTAATACAATAGCAAACACACCCATTACCTGGCGAGGGTTAATCTTGCTTTTATCCTTTTTTTTCAGAATGGAATTTCAAGTATTCTACATGTTGTAGAAAGGAACTCTGGTTGTATGGCGGGTAAAATTTACGTACAAAAGACAACTAGAGATGGCGTCAAGGAATGACTTTATTACAAAGCACAAAGGATAAGAAACGGTACTGTAACTAATAACACTAAATGTAGAAAATATATAGAACCCACTATCTTTAGTTTTTTTTGTAGCAAGAGATAAAATCAATATACCCACTGACAAACACAATGCCTAAACAAAAATCAAAGATTAATTCATACGCAGTTTGGGGCTTGGCACTATATACTAGCCTCTACCAGGCTTGAGGGCGCG
The DNA here is from genome assembly GCF_001625305.1 of Branchiostoma belcheri. Taxonomy (NCBI): domain Eukaryota; kingdom Metazoa; phylum Chordata; class Leptocardii; order Amphioxiformes; family Branchiostomatidae; genus Branchiostoma; species Branchiostoma belcheri. The sequence goes on along the minus strand of NW_017802403.1, from coordinate 794,723 downwards.
GCTGGAAATAGTAGGAATTGGTCAAATAGAGAGATAACACGCCGAGGGAGTTTAGCCATCCAGTTTACAGTTTGCCGGCAAGGATAGAAGACTGACAAAAACTGACAAATTATATCCAGATGATTTCATATCGTTTGATAACAAGCCACGCTGCTAATTACCAGAGGGTTTGATTTCGGGAATCCAAAGCAAAGAGCTTATATTACTTCACTATATAAATGATCTTTGATTACACGTTACAATATAATTGTTGGGGTAAATTTCGAAAAGACATTTTGCACAAGAAGCGCTAGGGGCGCAAAACCTTTATTACTCGCTCTAGCGACGTTTTAATGAATTGCATGAAGCAAGGTGCATAACTTAAAATACACGACGTTGCAAATTTTTGTGCATTTGTAAAATGCAAAAGTGTAACTCCTATTCTTTTCGACAAGTGTAGTGGGTACACCGTGTTATCATTGTGACCCAAAATATTAATTTATGAAACCGCGCCGAGCCATTTTCAACACCGTAGCCTTTGTAATCGCTGACCTTATTCCATGGCATTCGCAGTCACACTATAGTGTTCAAAAGTATATAGGCATTACTACTACAATTCTATCCTGATAAAGCCATGATTATTTACCGCAATTATCTAGAAAAGTTATATACTCTAACCATATTTAAATATTGAATTAAAGCCGATGCCTTCGAGTGAAATATAAACGTTCCTTTACGCCACACGAAAAGAGGTATACAGACCCTCAAAAGACGGGGTGTACTTAGCGTGACCCGGTGCCCCTGGATACTGTGTGTTGTCGGCGGGTCAAGTTACCGTGTCTTTGTTTACCGGTCAGCGGGGCGATCTAACGTTAGAGACCGCAGTAGCAGGCAGGCTTAGTCCGTAACACCTACTCCAGGTCACATGGGTTGTGGGGCTTCTGCACCACCTCGGCGGGACTACTGGGCCCCTAATGCCGTCCACGGGAACAAACCCCAGGGGAGGAGCACCGTACCCGGTGGGTGGGCTCCCCCACCCCCCGGGTACGCCCCTAACCAGGGGAGCGTTCAGTACGTCACCTACCAACATCGGAACTACCCTCCCCCTCCGCAGTGGCAACACGCAGGCATCGCTCCACCCACGGGACCGCCACAGGGCCGCTTCGGGCGGAAGCCTCCACACGTGCCGTTTCCTAACTTCGTGTCGCCCCGGCCGCCACGGGGGAGGAAGCCGGTAGATCACGGCGATTCGACGTTCGGTCACCGCCAACCTCAGCAGAAACTCCGCCCACCGCCACGGAGGACGAAAGACGTACAGCTGTTCAAACCTCGACCATCAAGGCCCCGACCAACCCCGACAAGGCCCCCACCATCTCCGACAAGGCCCCGACCACATGCCGGGGTAAAGCCGCCGCCTGATCGCGCCGATTCACCGCCAGTTCCTCACCGCCAACCGGAGCCGAAACCCCCCACACCGAAACCTCCCACACCTAAACCTCCCACACCGCCACCGGTGCACGTCGAAGCAGCTACAGAGGTACATACATACACATACATACAAAACCATACTATGAGTTGAAGCATTAACATAGTTCAGCTTTCAGTGGATGTAAATTGAATTGAATGATTGAATTCGATTTTTGATGCGTTGAGATACAATCCAATAGCTTGATATGAATCATGGCCAAAAGGGCTAAACTTTCTAGCCAACACTAAGTAAATTGAGACTTACCCAAATTCTCGGCCAACTTTTCACGGAATGGATCCCCTTTGCTGCAACAAGGCTCCGTGAACAAGGCTGACGGAGTCCCGGTTTACTAAGAGTTTGCTAGAAAGTTTAGCACTTTTGGTCATAACGAAGACTGAAGTATACCAACACAAATGAAGTTTCATGCTAAGCTTGATTTGCAAATTCAAGCAGGCCTTGTGCAAATTGCAAATTGAGTCCTTGAGTAGGTACATGTACGGATATTTTTAGGGAGAGGAATGGAACACAAAGTTTCACAACAAAAACGCAATATCGGCTGTCCTGGGTACCTAGTCTGTGCTATGTTTCTTTGAATTCCTTCAAAGGGGGAAATTTACCCTCTCGAAGACTGACTCTCCTGGTTAACTATTTCCATTTTTAACGAATTTTAGGATCCTTATAATTACACCTGTAGCAGGGCTGGGAATCAATTTTTACATGTAGGTACACTGGTGCACCCAACCTAAAAAAATTGGGTGCACAAAAAATATTTTGGGTGTACTTTATAAAATGAAATAAGTATAATGTCAGCAAAAACTAATATGATTCATTTCTAAAGGAAAGCACTACAACAATAATCTTGTTATTTTTCTGACACTTGGATGCTAAGAATACGCTGTATGCTAATACATTTAACATCATTTTTTATTCTTCAAATACGAAAACCTGAGAAAATATTTGGGTGCACTGGTGCACCCACAGAAAAATAATGGGTGCACAGCTCAAAATTTGGGTGCACTAAGGTGCACATTTATTTATTTATGTCATTAAAAGACGGCTGGGTAGCCCCATTCAGCTTACTTATAGCGGTTTTCGAAGGGAGCCCAGCAAGATTACACAAGACATTGTTACATACAGTAAGACAAGAGTGGACAACATACAGTCTGATACAGTCTGATGCGTCAAAACAGAGTCATAGTCCTATACTCAAAGTCCTAGCTGTTCACATGAACAGCTAGGACACATGAATGTGTATTACGAGCCCTGCCCCGTAGGAAGGCCTGGTGAAGACTAGTGGGTACAGGTGTTTGTGTTACTTTGGTGACAGAAGGTTTTATGTTACACCACGCCCTGCTTGTTCCTTTGTGTGTTCCTGAATAGACGACAGGGTTAAGTGTCAGGAGTGTTCAGTCGCCTATAGGAGAATTATAAACTTTCCCTATTACGTGTAATCGATACAGAACTACAACTTGTGTGGAGCAGTGGTATTGTATAGTTAGTATACGCAAAAATGCAATCATTCGAGAGACATCCAATGTTGTGCTTTTTGGGGAACATTGCTCGATTTTCTTAAGAGTTTGCTCGGTGCACATCAACAAGAGCCACTTCTGGACACTGAACTAAAGTCACAACCCGCCTTCCTTCCTTTTTCTCCGTACGCTTTTTTGGGAGGCTACGTCTGCTATGTCTGAAAACGTGGGGAAGGAGTGGCATCGACGCACGTCACTCGCACGGTTGAGCAAGGCGTAAGAGTGTGGTCTACACGTTACGTCTGGCCGTGAGCGGTTGCGTGCATCGTACGTTGCGCAAGTAGTAAGTGAGTTGTACGTGCTTACAACGTATGATCTCTGTGCGATTGCAACTTTACCGTAAGGAGGCCGTACTCACACGTGCTTCTTCCGCACGGCACATACTCGCACGCACGGGTGGTGAATCCGCAGACCGCACGTGGAAAAAGTTTTACATGCACTTAAAGTTCTACGGCGTGTCTGCGTGCTCCCAAATCCATAGGATTCCGTACGGAGGCGGTACTGACCATGCACGGATGCCCTGCCCACGTTTTTGCACGTAGACAGCACGCAGAAGCACGTACGGCGGGTTGTGACCGAGGCTTAAAGCAGAATCTCTTCTCCCATTTGGCTTAGGCACATTGTACATGTAGTTCGACTAACTAACTCAAAAATGCATATTTTCATGTAGATGGTTTTTAAGTGCCATAGTTTGGGTTATATCTGGTGGGGTCGTGTGGCGCAACGGCAGCTTGCGCGACACAGAATCGAGAGGTCCCGGGTTCGAGTCCTGACATGCCAAGGATCTTGTGCCGTTAGGAAAGGCACTTTATACGACTTTCCTCACTAAACTCAAGTGAAGATAAGTATTGTCTGTCCAGTATTCTTTTCTATGTGAGGGACACAACACCAGCAACAGCTGCCTCTGTTCCGCGTTAGCTGCCTCTATTCCGGGTTTATTGCACTTTTTGTAATTTCAATAGATCAAATCAAATCAAATTATATATATGTATGACAGTATGAGGGTTGAGACTTGTATCTGTTGAAACAAGTAAAATATTTGAGTATAAAGAACCATTCACCAAACCCGCTGATATTACTGTACTTGCTTATGATCACTTTTTTGATATATATTCTAACATCTAATCACAAGACGTGGTGACGGTGCACTCAGTTTTTTTTAACATATCTTAATGTCGCCACCAACACAGGGGACAAGACAATACTCATTTTTTACCTGAACGAAGTCAGGAAAGTCGTGTAAACTGCCTTTCCCAAGGGAACAAGATCGGTGGCATGTCAGGACTCGAACCCGGGACCTCTTGATTCCACAATCTTGATCATTTCTTCCTCCTCACAGGAGATGAGATTTGCCATTCAGAGTTGTCTGGACTCCGGTATTCCGTGGGACGACCCTGACTTCCCTGCAACGCCGAAATCTATAGACCATAAGGGGAAGGACGGAAAAGACATCGAGTGGAAGAGACCAAAGGTGGGTGGAGAAGTTCTATATTTTCAGGCCTCGAAATTAACTTTTCTTCCTATTGTCCCAGCACTGTCCCAAAAATAAACTTCAAGTGTCCCGAAGTGAGAAGAAGCTGTTTATTGTTCATTCATTTATTCATTATCCATTCATTTACACATTCGTCCATTCCTTCATTCCTTCCTGCATTTCTTCGTTCATTCATTCATTCATGCATTTATTCATTCAGTCATTCATTCATTCATCCATCTATCCATCCATCCATCCATCCATTCATTTATCCATTCATTAATCCATTTAGTCATTTATTCATTCACCCACCCATTCATTCATTCATTCATTCATTCATTCATTCATTTATCCATTCATTTATCCATTCATTTATCCACTCATTCATTCATTCATTCATTCATCCATCCATCCATTCCAGGAAATGTCAGACAACCCCCGGCTGCTTGTTCACGGTGTGAGTACGGATGACGTGAAGCAGGGCACGCTGGGAGACTGCTGGTTCCTGTCGGCGTGTGCGTCCATCGCCAGGGAGAGTCAGCTCATGGCTAAGGTCAGTGGTACCTGCGTTAAGTCTTCCATTGAGAAGAAGAAGAAGAAAGGGCATAGTCCAAGTATTTAAAATATTAACTGAAAAAGAGAGAATCCAAGCAGATGCATTCTTCTTGTTGTCGGACAGTACAACAACGAAATTCCCCTTCAGAAGCTAGATCCAGAGGTCATGTGTTATATAGCGTGAAGAGTGTGAAAGACTAGAAATCACTGCCAGAGTGGGTGGTAAACAGCACATCAGTCAACCAACCCTTGTCCTGCTGTGCGCAACATATGTCGCGCGGCACATACAGTACCATCTATATTACACCCTGTATAGATACGATTTGGGGGTATTTCTCGTGCAACGCATCACACCGCAGCGAAACGCAACGAATGCAGAAGTAACTATGCCACTGCAAGGCAAAAAAAATTGGGGGTCTATGATCTAATTAAGACATGAAATTATTGAAAAATATTGTGCCAGGAATGCCAGCAGGACAAGGGTTAAGACAAACTAGGACAAACACTGGGGGTACCTAAGATCCAAACACGTCAGAGGCGACTAGACTGGCTCACTACAGGCGAAGCCTTCCTCAGCCGTATCCAATATCATTCCCTATCACACATTTCCAAATTCAACCTCCCGAACACTAGCCGAACACAATTAACGTATGGAATAGGTCAGAGGAAAGCCGGCTAGGTCTGCCGGTGCTCGGGAAAAATTCGATTGCGCTAGGAAATTGCAAAAAAAAAAAAACTAATATAATAGCATGCAATAGATTAGCTTCGCTAGAATTAAAATTGTAGTATATAGTATGGATTAACTCTGCTGAAATTGTATATCTGTATAGTTCGTGTATCGTCCCTTGTTGTTTATTCTCTGCCATACATTGTACCAGTTACATTTGTTGAGTAATAAAATTTTATTATTAGTTTTTATTTGATATCACCTCCCCGGTTGTCTCGATAAATTTATTAAAATACTTTACAAAATCTGTATCTGTATCAGTATAGCCGGTATAACTGCCTTTCGGCGTAACACACCAGCTTCGCAGGCACGCGGTGCGGCGGCAGCTGACTACATTACACCGATCGACTTGTCACACCTAACCCTTGAACTTCTAACTCTAGACATTGTTTAAGGCTATCTAATGACAATGCCCCTACTGTACTTGGTGAGAGTGAGTTCCACTCTGCGATAGTTCTAGGAAAGAATGAATTCTTGAACACCTCAATCCTTTTGGTTGATAACTCTGGTACTTGAAGGCATGGCTATTTCTAGTTCTCTTCTGGACTGGTATCAGGTACTTAATAGTTGGAACGTCCACCAGTTTATTAGTCATTTTGTACATCATGCATAGTCTGGACATCTTTCTTCTGTCTTCCAGTGAGGCCCACTGTAGGTTTCTTTTCATTTCCGTGACACTAGCACCTCTTACATAGTTGTTCATGCAGAATCTTGCAGTTTGATTCTGTACCCTTTCCGATTTGTCTTTGTCTTTCGTTGTATATGGATCCTATACTGTCGCAGCATATTCTAGGTTCGGTCTTACAAGTGATGTGTATGCAAAAGTTTGACATCTCCGCTGTTCTGTCCTTAAAGGTTATCCACAACGATCAGTACCTGTGGAGGGGAGGGGGGTAATTTAAAAGTTTATCAGATTTCAGAAGAAGAATAGTTTACGTTTAGAGAAAATGGGATAAATTGTAGAAGTTTGAATTGAATAGTCAATTCATTTCGAGCGTTGTTGTGGAATGAACAGTTTGAAAATTAATAAAATGTATTTTGTCTTCTACAGCCTTTGCACTACAATATTTACAGATTCTTTCACATACAGGTAGTCTTCTATACCGGCCTCTTTCTATTTCCAGAGGATGGGCGCTAACTCTAATTTTACTAATGGCTGAGCTTAGTTCGAAATCTGTAATATTAAGATATCGTTCTATGGTGTACATGGATTTACATTTTGCATAAAATCTTAATTTACCACTATTAGTTGACAAATTATGAAAAAATGTTTGTATATGTATATCTGTAAGTCTATCAATATACTTTACAAAAAGCTGACGTTGTCCTTTCCCTAAAGGTTATCCCCAAAGACCAGTACCTGTGGAGGGGGGAGGGCCGGTATGCGGGCGTGGCGCACTTCCGGTTCTGGCGGTTCGGGGAGTGGGAGGACGTGTATGTGGACGACAAACTGCCGACCAGATGGAGTAACCTGACGTACGCCAGGTGTAGCGACAAGAACGAGTTTTGGCTGCCTCTCATCGAAAAAGCATATGCAAAGTAAGTGACATTGTTTTTTTTTTTCATGCAACGTTACCTAAGAATACGGGATAACTATTTTGGGTGCGGTTTCGTACTCATGTTGTGTGTACAGGCATGCGCGCGCGCGTATGTGTGTGTGTGAATGTGCTAGCGTATGTTTTTGTGCATGTATGTGTGCGTTTGTGTGAGTATGTGTGTTTTTATGTGCGCGCGTGTGTGTGTGATTATGTTTTTGAGGGTGTGTGATGGTGCGTGTGTGTGAGTGTGTGTATGTGACTGTGTACTTTCCAAGCAGATGTTGTGGGGGAATGATCGTTACATTTTTATACATGGCCGTTTTTTTTGTCCTGACCCCCACCCGTCGCGGCGTCGGTGGCCGCGGAGCTTCTCTGGCTAATAAATACTGCCTGGTCAATTTGATACTGTCTTTTTGCCACCGAGAGGGATCTGCTTGGAGATATTTGAGTGTGTGTCCGTACTATTGATAACGTAGTGTGAATTCCAACTCACGCTCATACCGTCCATTCCCACAGGCTGAATGGTTCTTACTCCTCCCTTGATCGCGGCCAGACCACGGTCGCCTTGACAGACCTAACCGGGGGGATCTGTGAGAGATTCAAAACCGGATTTCAGGAGGCAGCCGTCCTGTACCAAGCCATGCTGAAGGCTCAGAAACGGGGGTCTTTCATGACGTGCTCTACACACGTAAGATACTGTCAATCATAATTATTAATTATTATGGAAGTTCATCTGTGTTGATAGTAATCATAGTAAAACGTTAAACTTTATTCCAACACACAATTTACAGAGATCAATTTTTCAGCGACTACTGTCGCCTTCATCAGGATAATTAATGACCAATCACTTCACAACGTGATCTCGCGAGAGTTACGGTGTACAAACACGTGACCTTATTCACACGAGACTTTACTGATACGGGACGTAAGCACTTGATCAAAAGTTCCATCAAAAGTGCCACCAGCACATTGAAACATTGGCCATCCTGATGAAGGCAAAAGTGGTCGCTGAAAATTTGATCTCTGTAAATTGTGTGTTGGAATAAAGTTTAACGTTTAATATACATGTAATTATTAATAAGACCAATGGGAGCTCCAGTGAGAGGATGGCAGATAGCTGTTCAACCAATGGAAGTCACGGGTAGCACGTTCCTCAAATATTCTTATGCACTCTTATGTTTTTATTAAACGCTTGTACGTTTAAATTTTAACGGAAGTGCATGTGGCCAAGACTTTTGGATTGCTGTACATGTACATCCTTTTAGGAATTGTATATTGTAAGGAAGAGAAAATATAATTATCTTGTTAGGGGAAGAGCGTCAAAGATACATGATACAAGATACAAGACTTAATTTATAAATTTACATTAATTTGTACATTTTCATTTGGTTAAAGAAGGTAACCTTGCCAGTAACCATAGTTAAAAACATAACATTATTTTCCTGGGCCTAACGATATTTAATACAAATATTTGATTTCTACATGTTTGAACCAACACAGAGCACGTTTGAGGAGGGACATGATAGCGGGTTGGTGAGTGGGCATGCCTACACCATAACTGGAGTCTCAAAGGTAAGTTATCATTAGCCTCCTTCGTAGATTTCTGAGGCGGCGGCATTAATTTTTTTCGGGGAGCGACAGTTTTAGTTTTTTCAGTTTTTACGCGAGTTTAATATGCCGCGGAGGGACTATTTTGCCACCGAGGGACTCTGCCGGAGGTCGAAACCGTCTCTCCCAGGCAAATTCCCTCGGCGGCAAAACCGTCCATCCGCGGCATAATTACTTGCTTCGCTCTCCGAACAAATTAACAAGTCTGCGAAGGAGGCTATTCGTCATTAATTATGTACCAATGTAGTTCTTCTTCTACTTTAAGAAATGAAGTAAGAAAATTTTCCGCTGGATATCTCAGTCCTCAGGGCAATCAGGGCACGTGTCTATGTTTGTGGCACCAGCAAAGACTCACAGATTTTGAAAAGTTTATATCGCCCCCCGTCCCGGTGCGCCATGATGTACATGTAAATGGCATTTCTACGTAATGACGTAAGGTGCCAACGACCGGACGATTATTTTTAGTTGGAGAACAGTTGTAAAACCAAATTATCTAATTCACTAATTCTCAAGAACATTTAATTAGGTACGTTATCGTCCTTATCGACGTTTAAACTTGTAATGGCATGATAGAATAGATTGGTTCTGAATAGATAGTTGTTTTTTTCTGCCCCACATCTAAGGATACAAAGGCAATGGCAGTCCCTTTACAGATCACCAGAGGTAGTTGGCATTTCATTATATATGCTCTATGGAACAAGCGAAATAATTTTACCAAAAGAGTTGTAAAACAGATATTTTCAAGTCGTAACCTTCTATTGCCGACAGGATCTTATTTGTTCTTGACGGTTTTTTTCAGATCCGGAGCTCCGGAAAGACACACCGACTTATCAAGATCCGGAACCCCTGGGGTAGACAGGAGTGGAAGGGAGCCTGGAGTGACGGGTCAGTAGTCTGTATCTGCTACGGATTAAACTAAGTATGGGTCATAGCATGAAAGCCAATCTGTCACGGTATACTTCATTATGACAAGGCTAAACGTTATATGTCCAACACTACGTAAGTTGGGACTAACCCGAATTTTCAGCTAACTCTGTCAGCCTTGGAGTCCTGGTACATGGTGTTTGTCATATGTATCTGTATCTGCATATCCGGTGTAACCGCCCTTCGGCGTAACACACCAGCTTCTGTATCTGTATAGCAGGCGCCGCCTTTCGGCATAACACACCTGCACCGCACAAAGGCATTCGGCGCTGCGGCAGCTTGCTACATTACACCAATCGACTTGTTACACCTAACCCTCGAACATCTAACTCAAGACATTGTTTAAAGCTATCTAATGACAACGCCCCAACTGTACATGTATTGGGTGACAGCGAGTTCCACTCTACAATAGTTCGAGAATAGAATAGAATAGTTCTAGAATAAATTCTTGAACACCTCAATCCTACAAAAAGTATCGGAGTTACTTCATCTCATTTTCCTCACTGGAAGTTTTTCCGGATGTATGATGGTAAGGATGATGGTGATGATGGTGATGATGATGGTGATGATGATGATGAGGATAAAACTGGCATATCTTATACGGTTCCAGATCGCCAGAGTGGCAGGGAGTGTCGGAAGCTGTCAAACAGAGACTTTATCATGAAAACAAAGACGACGGGGAATTCTGGTATGAAGTGTGCTTTATACTAATTATTAGTTGCTGAAACGTTTAACATATTTCAGATTCAAATTGACACATACTTAGTTGCAACTTGCATGCAAAGAAGAGAGGTTAAATTAGTCAAAAAGTAATTTACTAGTTCATTAATAAAGTTAACGATACATGTATAACATCCTAGTTAGATGCGCAACACCCCGAAAGAGTTTGTTTATTACTTATAATATATCGGGCTTTAAAAATTGCATTGTACGTGTATAGTGTAAAATAGAGCCACATACAGGAATATATAACTTTATGCAAGGTGTAATCATTCTAGACTTACACTGCATTAATGTTATCCCAATGACAGGATGGAGTACGATGATTGGAGCGAATTCTACAGAGAGGTCACCATCGCTTCACTAGCAGAGCACGAGACTGTTAGAACTGGTAAGTTTTTTTTTTTTTAATGAAGACTAAGCTTTAACTTCTGACTACAAAGAATTAGGACTAACCCAAAATTGTCTGTTGTCTCCATCAACCTTCTTCACGGAATGTATTCGTCTACATACACTTAGAACTATGAACCGTCTACTATTAAACCCTTAAACTTTCAATCCGACTAAAAATATATTTCTGCACAAAAATGTATTAGTAAGTTTTCCTTCTAATAAATATTTAACACACTTACGGAGGCAATCGTATACTTAGGTGAAATTTTCTACGTATATTGCTAGGAAGTATTTTGTGTTCATCACTTCAACAAATGTAATGTTGAGTTTTAGTCAGTTATAACAATGATATTTATTTCTTATGTTGTCTTTCTTTGCTAGGACCGAAATCGAAGTGGGACGTGGCACAGGAGATAGGAGAGTGGGTGAAGGGAGAGACAGCCGGCGGCAGCGTGGGGTACCAAAAGACCTATTGGAAAAACCCGCAGTACCTCTTCACACTGTCGTCTGAAGGTATGTAAAACCGACAGTACCTCTTCACACTGTCGTCTGAAGGTATGTAAAACCGACAGTACCTCTTCACACTGTCGTCTGAAGGTGTGTAAAACCGACAGTACCTCTTCACACTGTCGTCTGAAGGTATGTAAAACCGATAGTACCTCTTCACACTGTCGTCTGAAGGTGTGTAAAACCGATAGTACCTCTTCACACTGTCGTCTGCAGGTATGTAATACCATTAGTACCCCTTCACACTGTCGTCTGTAGGTAAAAAAAAAAACTATGTAAAACCGCCATTACCGCTTCACATCACGCTTCACTGCAGGTAAAAAAAACTATGTAAAACCGACGTTACCTCTTCACACTGCCGTCTGCAGGTATGTAAAACCTACAGCCTTTCTTCACACTGTTGTCTGTAGGTAAAAAAAAACTATGTAAAACCGACATTAATACCTCTTCACACTGCCGTCTGCAGGTATGTAAAACCTACAGCCTTTCTTCACACTGTTGTCTGTAGGTAAAAAAAAACTATGTAAAACCGACATTACCTCTTTACACTGCCGTCTGCAGGTATGTAAAACCGACAGTATGTCTTTACACTGTCGTCTGCAGGTAGAAAAAACTGACACTACCTCTTCACACTGTCGTAAAAAAAAACTATATAAAACCGACATTACCTCTTCACACATGAATTTGACCCTGAAGAATACGTTTCCATATATCGTAAACTGTGTCTAACCAACTCTTTTTCATACCAGATGACTTTGACCCGGAAGAAGACGACGAGGAAGACCGCGGCACATGCTCAGTTCTGATCGGTCTCATGCAGGAGAATAAGCAGTTCAAAGGGAAATTTACGCATATCGGCTTCCAGGTCTACGAGGTAAGAAAAAAGAAAGAACTCTCTGACGTTTTATAACGTTATTCTATTTACGTGTCTTGCGACTTTTGTCGCCCAGCCCATGTGGGCTTTAAATAGGACACCAAAACATAAACATGAACATAAACATAGGTACAGAAATCATAGAAACATAAATCCAAGTCCGAATCAAAAAGTCAGGCTGGAAACATCAAATAAAAATAATGAACTTAATACAATGTTGTACATAACATAATCCGTACATTAGAGTCAAAAGTACACAAATTCAACTGAAATTGTCAAAAGAACATAAATGAAACAAAAGGTCAAAGGAACTTAAATATGTGAACGAGTCCGGAAAAGAGAAATCAGAGAAGAAATTTATGAATAAATGAAGGTTTTGCGTTTTTTCCAAGCTTGATTAACATAAAATGCAGTTTCAAAAACACACTCATTAAATAACCAGTTTAGTTTTGTTTCATCTCTTTCCCAGATGATATTGGGTTTCTTTACGTACATTTTACCAAATAGTGTTTGGCGAAGAAGTGCACGTTAAGGCAATACGAGATCGATTCTCTTCTCATTTTTTTTCTATCACACTGATCATACATGAAAATTCGGTGCCAATCATTATCTTTGCATTTCGCAACAGTAGCTGATTGGTTCACACGTTTGCAGGCGTGGACAAGAACTGTTTTGATCACAATATTTTTTTGCAAACCCCATAGAGATTCGAATCCCATATGTGGTCGCAGTCCTTAGGATGGGAAATTAAGCTGTAGTCCACAATTTATTTCGCTTGTCGAAAAGAGCTAGGGGAATTTACCTCGCGTATGTCTTCTCTGTCCCGACCAATGGGAGATTAGCTTTTAAGTGAGCTAAAGCTGGATCGAGATTACTTTTTTTATGTTCACTGAAAGAAAACATAGTTTTTTGCTATCTTTCCTCTTCTTCCCCAAAGTAATGAGGTCAATGACCTGAACCAGACGTCTGCCACCATGGTAACTAGGGTTCGGTTACATCATGTTGCAATTTTATAGCGGGAGGGATTTAGTCTCCTGAAACCATATATACGAATTTGCTTGAGTAACAGAGCAGACCATATACGAAGGTAAACATATTATGCATTTTCTTTGCAACTGTTATCTTTCTTGTTACTTTCACCACTTTTTCACACTTTTTATACAGGTCTCGAGTCCAGACCGGGAACTCAAACTGTCCAAGCGTCAGTTGGGCCAGTCTTCACCCGTCTTCAGAACCTTGTCCTATTACAACACTCGAGAGGTCACTCTGCGTATCCAGATGGACCCAGGCACATACGTCATCGTCCCCACCACGCACGAGCCGAAAATAGAAGGTCCCTTCCTTCTCAGAGTCTTAACAGAAAAGCCAACTCAGCTGCGAGAGTTGGGGTAAGATTTTTATTTTCTGTAAAAACTAGTTCAACTCAGTCATCTTCTTGTTTTAAGTTAAAACTTTTCTTCCAACACATTTCTCAGCTTTCGCCCAGTCCCCCTGGTCTTCTTCGATAGACTGACCCAGTGAAGCTTGTCACGTGGCTTCTTTGAAGTCTGACACCGATAATGGGTCAAAAATCTGGTAAACGATGGCGGCCCCCGTCGCGGTTAAGTTATTGGCGATGGGCCCTTATGTAAATATTCTCATTTACCCCTCTCAGGAAAGTTGAGTGTCCAATATTCTTACAGTGTCCAGTGAGTTCTTTGTGTTGGGACAAACACACAATTTAACCTTTATGGCAGTATCAGACAACTTTTCTTAATTATTACTTGGTATCCATCGTATCGTATTTTATTTTCATGTTCTCTAATTTTGTAAAAAAAAAAACGGTTGTTTTGGAGTCCATTCCTGACATATGTAATTTTTTTCCTGCAGTGAGCTTGGATGAGATGGAAACGAGACAGTGCTTCCAACACAGATAAAAGAACAACCAGAGGGCATTTTTTTAGCTACAAGTTAAATGTTAAATGCACCCAAAGCTATTTCAGAGCATGTAAAACTGGATTTTTAATAGTCTGTTTTTATGCAGTAAGATAAATCCACTCTATCTTGGAACATACTGCTATCTGTGGGCCAAAAGTATGATGTCACTGACGGAAAACGGTTGTTACGGAGCTTTCTAAAAGTGCCATATAAAAGACAAGAAAACACAAAACGTTTTAGAACAAATCATGAGTACAATTTGTTTTATATCCTTGATATGGATTGTTAATTTTCCATGGCCATTGACGCAGACGGGCCAACCTGGCCTAGGTTTCAAAATGTGACCTCAGCATTACATAGCAATGATATAAATTTTGTACAGCACATTTACAACGATATCCAGAACGTGAACGACCTTCGAAGGACAAACGTCGAGTCTTAAACCAGACTTGTTGCGACAATGGACAGGGAAATGATTATCATTACAGCGTTTCCTAAGAAATTCGACTCTCAAGAGACGACAAGGTAAAGTTGCAGTTCATGTAAGAGCTACCTACGTATGAACAGATGCTTCCGGTCCAAAAAAAAATCCACTATTAACACAATGAAATTCTTTCTGATTGATAAACGGATCCATATTTAGTGATTATACACTTTGTTCAACTCAGTAGGGTATAAATTTTGTATATAAGTATGTAAATATGGTTGATATATTGACTTTCTTGTGTTAAAGAAAATAATAAAGGTAAACATATTCTTTAGATGCCCTTTTCCCAGTCAAAGGAACTCCTCGCGGTTATGATACATATTGTATATATCTATTGCAAACATATGCTGCTATAGCATTTTTGTACAGCTTCCTAGCTTTGTTGAATATTTAGAGTGTTTGAACAATGATTTGTGCCAAAATTGTATTTTTTGTCAGATCTTAAGTTGGAAGATGATAAATTTGTTGATTTTCCTTTTCGTTCAATTTTCAATTCAAAAAAGTGTCGTATGGTTTACATTGTGTGTGTTTGCTTGCTTGTGGATTTGTACCCTAGTCCTGTACATGTGACCGTCTAACATTGTAGATGACCTCAATTGAAACGGTGCTAGCATGTACAGTCACGCTCTTCCTGCACTTGAGTTATAAACTATGAGCAAGAGATATCTATTCCGCCCCAAAGAGGGTTACTCAAGCAACTGGACATGGTTTTTGAAACCGTCAGACGCTTCAGGTAGCGTCCAATACATTTCGTCAGTGACACTGGAGAATTCTCAGAAAAGCAGGTTAGTAGCACGAAGTATAGATTGATGTGTAAATAAGTGAATAAAGTTTTTTGATAGTCCAAAAGGAAACAAAAATTATACAAGGCTAATGCAAATTAGTCAATTATATGCTGTTGCTTCAAAATAGAAACATAAGTGTTGTTTGTCCTACGGGCTAGGAGCGCTAGGGTTAATTATAAGTAGCCGAGAGTTCTTCCCGTATGCCCCCCCCC
>NW_017802403.1:766411-779009 GCF_001625305.1 Branchiostoma belcheri | reverse complement strand
CCCCCCCACCTCGCCCACCTTTCCCAATGCCTTACCTTCACTGACGTAGATATTTTTTAAATTGTTTCAGTCTGTTTGTTCATAGCCTAAGGGCTATAAAAATGTACACTGGGGCATGGTCTTAGAATAAGTTCCCTTAGACTTAGGCCTTGAACAGTCTGCCTAACTGTACGACTGTAGCATGGAGTCCAGCATTGTTAGCTTTGGTCGGCTTCCAGCGTCCCTACCAAAGATATCAGGACTGGACCGTAGGCTAGAACGGCTGGTGTTCTGAGCAGTAGTGCAGATAATACAATGATATCATCTCTTTGAACTCAGGGATTTTCTTTTTTCACAACCAGGAAAGACCTTGCTTACGCTTTGGTGTCTATAAAGTCGCAGCACACAGTATTTATGGCCGAACCCCGAAGTCAAAAGGAGTACCGGCACAAAGTAGGTCGGCATATGACAGGCGCAGGGATTCTTGTTTGTACGACAGCGACACGGGTACTGTGGTACAAGGTAGAGGAATACGTCAGGTTTGAGACTGTGAAAGTTGAAATCTGATCTTTGTTCAGTTAGCGTAGATTTGCGCCTTGATACTATCACAGCCTATATATATATAGTGCTGTCCGCTTGCTGCAGTTCCATGACTTTCCGCATAGCGTTATTAAAAGATAGCGTCACGAGTGAACTAGCCGACAAACTTTAGCCCATTTTCACATATTTTGTACATTATATCTTGAACTCAAACATATTCAAGTTCTGTACCTACCTTTGCACCCTACTACATTTTTACCACGTCGAAGTAGGTCACTTTGGGGTTCTTAACTATTGAATTCCCCATAGGCCGAAAACTGTGAACTGCTACCATAAGGCACCTTTCTTTAGAGCTTTTGAGTTCTGCTTCTCGCCACCATATGTAGCCGATGTAGGTGGCGCTTTTGAGGCGAGAACACAATCCCAAACATACATGGCTGACTTCCTTATCCACCCCACTTCTTTTATCCATCCGATTCTTGTTCGTCCTCTATCTATTTTCGAAAGTGTCTGCCTGTGTATTTCCACAGTTAGCCCACTATGCTATATATAGGCATGCCAGAACTATCAAGTGAGAGAGAGTGAAAGGCACAAGGTCAACATTACGGAGTAACAGGAAGTCAGGTTCAGAGTTGTTATGAATTAGACATTTATCAACCCTGACTGACATCCTAGGTCATGGAAGGGGCCACTAATTTACGGGGGGATTTGTCTTTTCGCAGTTATGTAATGAATGGATGAATAAATGGATGAATGAATGAATGAACGAACGAAGGAAGGAAGGAATGATCTATTAACGTCATCTGCCACTACACGCCGCCCAACCCAAATGGGCTTATAAGTCACCAACAAAAAATATCATAATACAATATATAAAATAGAGATCCAAGTCACGTTTACAAAATAATAACAACAAGTCATCAACGGACACATGTAATAATACCTTTATTGCACAACAATTAGACAGGATACAAAGTATGTCACCTAAGCCATAACTAATACAAAGTCAAAGCCACGGAAGGGGTGATTTTTTTTTACAACAGGCGAAAATCAATGCGTGCGTGGATGTCATCCACGGATTTAAATCAGTGTGGCCTTATCTTATGACACTGGGAGTGAAATATAATTCTGGGTTATCTTACACAAGGAGCTGTTTTTAACGCACTTATCTATTGCGAGAAGACTGCACATGTGAGATGTGGACAGTTCCCAGAGGAATATGTTTATCACTTAAAGGCATCCAATTCAATGTTATAGCGGGTTTTCAAATACAATTTTCTGGTCATTCCTTAAATGTGATAAGTTGAACCAATCCTATCCCATTGCATACTGATATCTGTGAGGCAAAAATTCGACGCCACTGACCGATAACGGTTATTTGTTCTATAGACTGTTCTAGCTATCGATAAGCTACCCCCTCCCCCACAAAAATAAAAATAATGGAGAGACAAGTCACTTGTTTCGGGCTATTTTAAATGTTTAAAGGAAGGAAATGATGACAAAAAATTATTTGAGAAATGGCATTAAAGGCCAGTATCTGACAGATCTCTTCAACCAGAAGATGTATTTATTTTGCCATTCACTGAAATAGCATTCGATGCTTTTAATATATTGAAAGTGTATTGCAAATACATGCCCGGGGGCTAATTGCAGTTACAAACAACATAGAAAGAAAATACAGTGGTATGTGAGACTATATCTACGTCGAGCATTATACTATATTCTACAACATGCATGGTACTAGATTTACTGGGTTTGACTTCTTCTTTTTAGGCAGTGGAAGACAAATTTACCCACTTCTTCTATATGTTCGATTTATAAGGCTCACAACATTAAAGATAGAGATAGGTCAACATTCTCAACTGTCACCTCCAACTAACTCCATCATATGGTAGGGCTCTAGCCTCTACCAGGCTTCGTAAGGCGGCTGAAAAGAACAAAACATAGCCAAATAGACTGAGATAACATGCCTGAGGAGTTGGTCCGCTAGAGATTACAGTTTGCCGCACCCCTGGTATGTTATCTGTCTCTTTGGCCATGTTATACTTACCCTGGGTGCCAAACTAGTATCGGGCCGTTAGCCGTTTTCCTTCGGCAGACAAGAGCCCTTCGCCCGCCTATATCTAAATTATCGCTACGGGGGAGTTGAGCCCGATGGGATTGTTCGGCTCAGTACCAGTCTAGTGTCGCCTCTCTTAGCTGTAATAGGGCCGGACAAACTCCTCGGGCTCAACTCCCCCGTAGCGGTAATTTAGATAGGCGGGCGAAGGGCTCTTGTCTGCCGAAGGAAAACGTCTAACGGCCCGATACTAGTTTGGCACCCTGGGTATGCTGTACTCTTTCCAGCCGCCTCCCGAAGCTTAGTAGAGGCTAGTAGGACACGACATACGGTTAGGATAACGCTCACTAAAATAATCCAGTGAGCACCACCCTTCGGCCAGAACGTTTGGAATGTGGTCATGGAGGACATACTGCCTTGGAGGGAGACCTAATTTAGCCAATGACGCACTTGACTGTACCGGTGCCAGAGTCAACAACATACCGCCTACAAGCCTCGCACTGTTCGGTAGGGCTGCCTGGTGGGACCGAGGGTTTTGTGAATTACAAACGGAGGCTTTGTTTACAAGTTTATCGTCATTACGTCATTGCGTCACTGGGACGACATGAGCGGGGTAAGTGTCCACGTCGGTGCCGCTACAAATTCCGTCTCTCCAAGCAGAGGTTTGGATTATTTTTAGCGTGTTTATAGACTTCTTTTATCGGCTTTTCTATTTTTCACTGGCGCCTTTTTGTCGGGTTGGCGTAAAAAAGATACCAGTGCATAAAAGAAATCTTGATAAAAAAAGCCCCCCCCCCAAAAAAAAACATGCCAAAAATAAGCCAAAACCCAAACCTCTGCTTGGAGAGTAAGCGACCGTTGCCATTTAAAACGGTCCGTGCCATGTTGCATGCAGAATGGCAGACTTCAAGCGTACATTTGTTAGAACGCAATGTGCACATCATAATGGAAATATTCGTAGAGGATTAGGGTTTTGAGGTTAGGAGTTTTGACCCTGGTTCGAATCTGAACTTGTGCATTTCTTTATCATTTTCGCTAATATCTTTACTAAACTTTTACGACTTATATTGGCAATTAAAATGCTTTTTTTACGTTGTTAATGTTTGTGCCCCTCAGAGGTACACTCAATCATGACATTGAATTGACCGGTAAGAGATATGACAACGACGGTTTCAAATGACAACGACGGTTTACATAATACACATTTGTGTTAAGCCGGTTACAGAGACACATCTACATTACGTTTGCATGTGTTGGGAGAGTTAGTACGACCTACAAATTATTAGGTCTGTCACATTCGGCTATTTACTAAGCAGAGGCTACTAATAGGCTTCTTTTATAATTCTTTGCCGTTTTAGGCGTTTCGCTGGGCCTTCCATTTTGTTACTTTTCTTGAGGGGGAATGTAAACTGGAAAGTATGCTGACAAAACTGATAAAAATGCCGAAGAAACTTTCCCAACAAACCTAACGTCTGCTTGGAGAATAATTTCCCTGGTTACTACTATTATCGTCTACAGACGGTTTGGATCATAGAGGTTGTTTTGCGTTTTTTTCTCTCTACTTTTCTCTGCCTTGTACTTGAAACGTTTAATCCCAAATATTTTTTTTCTGCACAAAGTTGCTTTTGGCGTTCATAACAGTTAGGAAGGTTAGGAAGGTAATACTTTGCAGCAATGTGATCTTGGCACCCTTTCACAAGATGGAGACCGATATATATATATGGACTCTAGTACATTAAACTTTACTAGAGCAGCAAAAAAATAGCTATATATACTTTCATATATGTTTTCTACTCGGGTAGTTTTGGCAATCGAAGTTTAGACTACAAACCAATATGGCTTAATTTCCTAAAATGTAATTGCATGCATGTTTTTAATCTTTAATTAGTACCTATGTATGATAATAATGTTAAGACGCATAAAATGCACAATTCATGTGTCTGTGTAGAATAGCAGATGATGATGCTATTTATTTGAGTGTTTATTTATTATTTGCACGTATAAAAAGTTACATATTAATCAAACAATAACAATAAGAGAATATGCAGGGTAGGCCAGAAACCTAGGTGGGTTTTTAAAGGGCCTACCCCAAACAAAGGTAACTATGATACATGACAAAACATATTTGAATTAATTGATTAATTAAACAAAATCAAGACACAGAAATAATAACTGAAGTGTGTAAACTACTTTTTACATCTACAAAAAGAAATTGAACAAAAGTCTACATGTAATTCAGGTCGCTGATACAGAAATGAACTGATTAGATAATTAACATAAAAATTAACGATTAAAACAAATGATTGAAAACAAGGAAAACAAACAAATCAGATAGGTCTATGCCATTTTACAAGCGCTCCCACATTTGGCTTGCAATGTTTTAAAAATGTATAATTTTGGAATATTTCCAGATCACAATTTCACATTTTGGCTTCTGTGCACTTATGTTACTTGACTTAGTCGTATCAAGTCAAGTAATGGCTACAGAAAATGGTTTACCAGACATATTATAAACTAGTCTCTTTCCGTCTATCAACGAGTTCCACTCTACGATTTTTCTTGACAGATATGAGTTCTCGAACACCTTAATTCTTGATTGATAACTCTGGTATTTGAAGGTATGACTGCTTCCTGATCTTTTCTGAGCTGATTATGCATAATCTTTATACAATCTTTGTTCCAGAGAGCGTTGTCGACAACCGGGGTACCTAAAGGTTCCACCACAAAGAGTATCCAGGCCAGACAGGTATTATATTCCATTCTGTTGTATTGTATAAGTAGCAATGGTAAAGGAGGTGAAATATTGCAATCAAAATATGCGCTGTATTTAGAGAAAAGCAACATAAAACGAGGGATTACCGGCAGATATTTGTTGTATCAACGATTCTGTCTGTATGTTCACATGTAGTTAATGACCTTACGAAAGTCGCTGTACTTTTGTTGT
Source organism: Branchiostoma belcheri (assembly GCF_001625305.1). Lineage (NCBI taxonomy): Eukaryota > Metazoa > Chordata > Leptocardii > Amphioxiformes > Branchiostomatidae > Branchiostoma > Branchiostoma belcheri. Next base: position 773,487 of record NW_017802403.1, on the reverse strand, counting down.
ATCAATAAATTTTCACATAAATATTGTAAGAAATCGCCGGAGCCATGAAAGCTAACATAGTATATTAGCTCCATTCCGAAACTGGGTTAAAGTATTGTAAAATACTTATTACATACGATAATTGAGCAGTTCTTTTAATTGTAAATATATCTGCTCCGAGGGTCAAGTAAAACACTTCTTAAACCTTGAACTTGAATGAATGACCTTACTGTCCTACCGCAGGCTAATATCAACGTAGCCGCCCTGTTACCTGGCGCCGCCCCTCCCCGTGCACGGTCACCCCAGCCGGGACGCACTGCGCAGGCGCCACGACCGCAGCCAGACGCAAAGTTTGAAAGTAAAAAGGTACGTCATCAGAGAGAGTAGCATGTGTATTGTTTTTAATCTGTAAAAATTTACATAATCGGCTTTTATTTGAATTAATAAACTACTGTTTCTCTCATTTCGTTAACCGTTGCAATTTAAGCCATACATTTTTTTGTCTATAGTAGGATTCGACAAGAATTCCAAGTGGCAATTTGGCTTCAGATAATATTTGTCACTTGTTAATTCATGACTCTTTATGTGGTGTCGTTTAAGCGATGTCTATTGTGTTTGTTTTTTCCTTATTTGCTTGTTTGTTTGTTTGTTTTGCTTGTTCTACAGCCTCCACCAGAGCATGCGGGGCCCAAGGTAAACTTGGATGAGTTACGCAACGTCAGACAAGACCTGAAGTTTGCCGCGATGCCCAAAGGCAAATCTTACGTACAGTTAGAGCACAACATAGGTAAGCTCTGCGTAACGGTGACATTGAACATTGACTCAGGTCACATAGAGAAGAAAACAAGAAACATTACTCACAGCTATGAAACGAATTTTCTTTTAGAGTTAGCAGGGGCAATATGGGAATTCACCAGTTTTCCATCCCCAGAATGCAATTCGAAAATAGGGGGTAACCCTCATTTGCATAGTACAGGAAGGCATCGGAATGATCCTGTTGACGTTAAACAGCTTGCTTTTCACTGTGTTTTGAGGTGTTGGGGCATTTTATGCTCAACATTAATATTAATCAAATTACTATGGGCCGAATCTGACAACAAATGGAGAATGAAGTTTTTGTGTTCTTTTCAACATGGAACATGTGTTTTGTAACGTTACAGCATCAGTATAGCGTTACCACTATAACGTTACAAACCACATATTCAAAAAAAAAATCTCTATTTGTTTTCAGATTCAATCCATAGTAATTGGGAATAGAAAGTGTGAATAGAAAAAGACTAGAACATATTGAAGTTAGCATCGCCCTGAACAAAACTGAAATTTTATGAATCGAGACCTTCTCAAAATATTATATGCATTTTTTTCTTCTTTCAGAATCTAGAGGTCCAGCGCACGAGGGTCAGTAGTGACAAGAAAGACACCGGTTGCTTTAGATGTACAGAATTCGCTGATGACGATGTGTCATTTAAATAATTGGCCACCTTGGTGACTTGAGTTGGACAATGCTAATAGGAATGGAATTGGTTTCAGTCATATTGTATCATGAGTTTTATCTTGAAAGTTCATCTGTGTTAGTATAAATCATTATGAAGAAAGTTTAAACTGTAATTTCCAACACAACAAATTGGACTCACCCAAATTTTCGACTGTACAACTCCAGTCTTTGTAAAGGATTGAGCAATCCACCGCTTCCGTGACGTTACGCAGATAAGACACGTGACTCCTTGAGCAGTGGATCATAGGTTGCAGAAAGTCTGTGGCGCCCCCGTCTCTGTATCATGGGTTGTTGTAACGGATAAGGTATTTTGTATTTTTAATTTAGGTCATTGGCGGTTATGCTTTAAATATTAAAAATATAATAAAATATTACGTTAAAAAGAAACCGTTTGCTTCAGATTTTGACGATCTTTGCAGATATCGTTGTCTGATTCGAATATTTGTTCGCTCAACGGAACATAACGCTGGGCTTCACGTATGGATCGCCAGATGTCGCTACTTCCGAATGGCAATATAATGTTCATCGTGATTGTTTTTTTTTTCGGCTCATAGCAGTTGAAGCCAAAAACTGTAATTAGTGACTTATGGGTCTAAGGCATAAGACTTATGATTGAAAAACAAATGCTGTAAATTATTATCAATAAGAAAAATCTATCTCGCAAGGCATCCACTGCAAAAAGAAAAGGAAAAAATCTGCATTAGGAAATATGTCTCAAATTGATGAATCATGTTTCATACTTAAATCATCATGCTATCAGTATGCTTAGGGATAGAGATACTACACTATGAGAACAATCAGAATGTTGGCATTGAAAATCCAGCTTTGTGGGACTAAAATTGGATGCCTTTCACATACTTGTCATTGATGCCACATTTAGTTAGGTATGTTTCTAAGATATTTTCGTATAATGTACAATACATAAGTTGCAACATGCTGGTACGTACCTATACTTCCTATCTGATAGTCTCGACTCATTTAATAACGCATATCGGAATACCGGAGCATTCATTTAAAACTCAAGTGTAGACATATTTGATTTCTGGACAAAATGTAGAAGTCCTTTCAAATTGGTAAATGTGAATTAAAATATAATCAAAGATACACCGCGTATTAACTTGTCATTTCTACGATTTGAACAAGTGGAAATCTGTATTAGAAAGAAGGTACTGCCTCGCCCGCTGCACGATACGTCACAGTTCGTTTACCTGTTCTAAAGAACATTCTAGAACGGTCAGTTAAAGAATAGAGATCATTTCAAAGTTTTCAAAGTAAGGTATGTCTGATTTTTGCTGCGTCTAGTTTTGTTGACACAGCATTACATGCTGTAATGGATGATTTAGTTGTGACATTAGATGAAGGTAGTACTGTATTAAAGGTTTATAAAAGGCTAACGCTACACAAACACACACTGCACTACGCACCCCTGTACAATATAAACGTCGATTGACCAGCATTCATTGCGGTAAACAAACTGTGACGTAATAATGGTATAAGTCCATTCACATGCCTCTGGGCGTCAGTCCTGGGTCACCGGCGGCCATACATTTGCTAAGTGTCTAGTGAATCGGATATTATCATGGTTTATTCGGTGGTTATCGCACTTGACCAGGGATTATCGTACCATACATACCTCGGAGCGGGGGCATTAACCCTTTTTAATAACCAGGGTTTGGGGGGGGGGGTATAGCCTTTTGATTGGTTGACGTCTTCAGGCTATGTGATAATGATTGATGATCAACAAGCGCTATTGACCTGTAAGAAAAAAGGGTCACTAGAACTAGAAAATCAACTCATCGACATATCACGCATCTTTGTGCCCAATGGCTACAATTATACATCATTATCTCTGTAACAAAGTCGACAATAGGACAAAAATGTAGGAACGGATTTTTTGTTTGGACTCCAACAGAAATTTTCGCATTTTTCGTCATGACTGGGAAGGCTCTACCCGTGTTTTTGCAAGGGCTGATCATCATCTTGGTTGCAGTCCCGTCATTTGAACAGGTAAGGGATTTTTTTAGGGGTAATGTTCCACTTCCACAATCGTCAACACATTTGCGTCATTCTTAGAGTGACTTCTGTTCCATTTGCTTATCTAAATATTAGTTGGATGCTATGAATTCTCTCTACATAATGCCACCAGACCTGAAGTGGCGAATGAGATTGAATTAAGCACAAAATTATATGTATCTAACTTGTACTCGACCTAAAAATGGTGACAACGTGTTAAACACGTATACCTGCGTCACACGTATTACAGAATAAAGGGTGCGGCTGAAATTGGGGTCTTTATTTATCTAAGACAGACACAAGTAACGATTTTCTAGATCAAAATCACCAAAGAAAAGCACGAAAAAAGTTCTTTATACTATGTGACAACAAATTGATATTTTCTGTTCCAACCGTCTGTTTTAACAGCGGAATATTTTCGAAAGTGTATTTTGTTTCTAATCTGATATGTTTTGCTTCACACAGTGAAGAAGCAAACGTTATTCCACACCTATATTATCTAAAAAGATATTTAACATTTTTTAAAGAAAAATGAAAAGCATTGACTGTAACTGTAGCAGTATATGGTGGCAAGAGCTCTCCTCACACACTTAGGATACTGTAAATTTACTCATTTTCGAAGGATTTTGAAATAAAAGTGGGACAAAACAATGCCTTTTTAATTTTGGGTCTCAGATTCGTTGCCTGTTCTCAGCCTTTAACAAATCCACGCGAAGATCACTGTGTCAACCCTCCTCACTCGGACAATCTGTATCAGTATATTCTGTAAATGGACAATGTATCTATGCATGAATTGCCAAAACCAATGTTATTGTAGAAACGTTACCGTACTACATAAAACGCATATATATGGTTTCATAGCAGGAAAGAACAACTGAAACCCACAGAAAATAGTAAATATACTAAAATATATGTATATGGCATACTAACTTCACGGATGACATAGCCTGGGTAGCAGAAAACCAATGCGTAGTAGTAGAAATGCACTTAGCCTTGTTGTCCTTATAAAATTAAAATGAAAATATCTGATGGAAAAAAGGTGTTCTAAAACAATAGCATAATCTACTTTTCCGATTTTTTGGCAATTTATGACCTATAATTACACTCCCATCAGCAGCTTATTGTGGTGGCGACATTCGTTGTCTTTTTGTTTGTTTATTTTATCTTTAAATGCAGAAAAGCATTGTGCTTGTGTTTTTAATTTATAATCATGATATTTGTAGCCGCTGGGGAAGTGTTTTCATAACTGCATTATAGAAAAGGCACTCAAAATTCATATCTAAATCATATTTACGCAAATGACCGGTGCAATGGCCAAGTAGGCATAATGTTTGCGTTACATTTGGCATGACGTGTCATAACAAAGTCTTTGAAAATCCACATACTCGTTTCTATCATTAGCAATTTGTTAATTGTATACTACTATAAACCAGAAATGGGCGTATGGTCAATAGAATCTAAAGACTAGTACCTTTCAACACTGACAACAGAATTGTATTCTTTCTATACAAAAACCTTCAATTTTTCTAATTTGTAACATTAAAGGTAGCCTTGATGCCATCCAATTTGTAACGGTTACCCCGAAAATGGGGGGTAGCCGTAACAAATCGGATGGCATCCAGGCTACATTGAAGGAGGCTGTAAGAAAAATATTGCGAGTAGATGTCAGAATATTGGAACGTCTGGGTTTGGGGAAAACTTGCAAAGTGACCTTGAAAATTTGACGACTCGTCAGACGGTGGTACAATTTATCTGTAACACATTCAGTACCTTTCCACGACCACCAACCAACCAACCAACTAACCGACCAACCAACCAACCAACTAACCGACCAACCAACCAACCAACTAAACAACCAACAAACATACGTTGGAATAAGGTCGACGAAGTCTGGCCATTTTAGAACACACCTGCAAAGTTCTATATATTTCTATATAAATCAAATTGAATCTGAGTCTAATTGACCCCGAGCACGCCTCGAACATTTCTTATCTTCTCCCGAACACAGGATAACCTACAGCCGAACCTCCCGTTTACACCCGAATGTCTTATCAGCATTAATATACTCGGATGACAACAGTCAGTTACAGGCGACGTCGTTTCCGACCTAGTCCTAACCATGGTTGGATGGAGTTGTGCAGTGGTCGGGAGGCCATGTTTGCCTATGTGTGACAGGAGCTTTAGTTATTCGGTCACGTAGACATAAGTGGAAGGCAGCACAAAACAATACACAGCCTGCCGATGCTATGACGCAGACACAAGACACTGGTACCGCCAGACACCAGTTTTCAAAGTGCCCCAGGCTCAATCTCACATTTCTAAATTTAGATGTAGTACGGCGCTAACCAAACTAGACTAGCAAGATAAAGTAGCCACTTAACTGTCAACGCCTGAACCAAACGTTTCTATTGTTGTAAAAAATGGATACACAATATTATATCTCCAAAAATAACTAATTCTCGCACCTTGTTTATTATTGCGCATTTCACGTCATATTTACAATACCACCCGTAAGGTCAAATGCAAACATACAGTTGAAAAAAAAAACACAAAATTTCAATGAAATACATGGACTAATACAACCCCATGTTGCTGTCCCAGTCCAGCCTAGCATATGTTAAAGACCAAATGAGACAAAAAAAGTAAAATACCTACAAATATTGGAAGTGTATATACAATATAGTCACTTGAAGTTTGTTCCAATCATAATGACTGAAAAATTGAGCTTGTACGGCCTTATAAAAGTGACTTTTTTGAGACTCTCTAGCAAGCTTCCCAATCGCCCACTTCGGTCATATCTTCACACGGTGGTAAAATCTGGCCTGCAAAGTTCCCACATGTCATAGAACCCGAACTGTGTTCGATCGTGTTCGATCTTGGCAATTCGAATCGAACCCGCGTTCTATTTCGGGGTCACCTGCGGTCATTTACTGTAAAGCGGCAAAACAAACCTTTCTACCTCCGTGCATTGCAACAGATAAAAAACAACACTTTTCTATAGATACAAACAGTTTCCTGGACAGTACATGTCCGCTATTATTTTTGGTGGACATGTAACATGTAGCGAAGCTACTGTCGTATCCTTGAGTGACCTTGAATACTGTAATGATTCTTTACACCAGTATGAATAACACAATGCACACTTTCTGGCGATATGACATGTCTCCAAAACTCGTTCAAACCTGGAAACATGGAGAGTCAAACATACCCCATTTACGGCTCAAAATGACTGTAACGGTTGTCCCGAAAATCGTGTTTTAGGGATTTTTGAAAAATGGCCTCTAATTTTGAATTATGGGTAATTTAGTGAAGAAAATAGTAAAAAAATGCTTATTTTTCACCAATATGTCGAACAAAAACTAGAACTTAAAAGCAGAAAATTAAAAATACCCTAAAACACGATTTTTTGTCTTATTCCTAGTCTGCGAAAAATATAAAAATCGGGGATCTGGGGTAATATACGTAGCCAGGTTTGAACGATGTTTGCCTAAAAACGTGACATGACCTGTGCTCGGAAACCCGAAAATAATCGTCTTTCTGAGCGAAATTTTAAAAAAATCATTGATTTAACATAAAAAGCTAACATTTA
>NW_017802403.1:704197-766391 GCF_001625305.1 Branchiostoma belcheri | reverse complement strand
CGGACTTTTGTTCAGTGTCATTTGCGTGTTCCCTATGTTGCTATAAACATAGTTCTTCTGTTCTTTAGAATCAGTCACCGAAGAGCCGTCCTGCCAGCAAGTCGGACGTCGGTGAGTTTTGTCCTTTTTTTATTTCGTCTGAAAGATAGATACGGGTTTAGTTCGGCTCTGGCCTTACATAACGGCATGGGGAACTGTTCATTCTCGGGAGCGATCACGGGATAGTCGCAAGTATTTTACAAGTCACCTGCCATGTTGGTGGAAAGGCTGTTTTGGATTCTTGCCAGTGGTTTGTTCTGTCACAACCTGGTTAAAAATTCTACCTCGAGCGTCGAAATCACACGGTAGCCTTACATGTCTTATTACTGTAAGCTCATTTATGTTCCGTGGGGATAAATTTCGCGTTAGGAAAGGAAATGGTATTTTTGCGGTGTTTAAACTTCACTGTTGAAACAATACTTCACTACGGCAGTACATTTACAGTGCCATCAGTGCTTTTACTCTTGGTTTTACTCTTGTGGCATTGTACAGTATAGTGTATAGTACACATTTTTGGCCAGTATGGGGCTATTGATGCATGTCTTACACAACAGAAGGATCAAATAGCGTGTTTATTAGGACTCCCCTAATATGTATTTGAATGAGTGAAGCAAGTGCATGCGTGACTTCATCTGGGTTTACCAGTAAACAAACGTCCGTGCCAGGTGTACATTCCACCCACCCATTGTAGCCGGTATAAACAATGACAATGATGTTCACTAGTATTTGCACATTCATGTCCATGAGGGCTAAGTGCCAAAAGACTGGTCATCCAGCTGTTGTAATACATAAAACAATTACATTCGCGATCTCATGAATTCGCGACGGAGCGGCCATCGTGAATACCGCGAAATCATTACCACCACGATCATTTCAAGATTTACAGTACCAAAATGTTATCTTTTTTCAGTAGCGTTTGTGTGTATGTGTACATGTGTATGTATGTATGATTGTGTGTATTTATGTATGCGGCTTAGCACGATAACTCAAGAAGCTTTTAATGGATTGTCATGAAATATGGTAGGTGAGTAGGTCTTGATGAGACCTAGAAATGATTAGATTTTTGGCTTCCTGGCGGTTTGCATTGGTACTGCAGCAGAATTTTTGGTTTTAATATCTCGCGATCTTGACATGCTAGGGTCAAGAATTTTGGATGGTAGATAGCTCTTAGGGAAGGAAAGGAGTGACATGAGTTTCGGCTCCGAGCGGCTTGTTCTGAAACTAAAGGAGCGTTTGTTGAAATATCTTCGAAGTAGGATTACTCAAGAACCGGTTGACGGATTGTCGTAATTTCTGGTATGAGGGTAACTTAGGTGATGATTGACAAAGATTGAAATAAACTTTCAAAAATTCTAATGAACAGGCACAGTCTGCTATTGATAACCTTTAATAATAACCTCTGCTAAGTGAATCACACTGCAGTATGATTAAGATGCACGGTGGTAAAATCTGGACTGCAAAGTTCCCACATGTCATAGAACCCGAACTGTGTTCGATCGTGTTCGATCTGGGCAATTCGAATCGAACCCGCGTTCTATTTCGGGGTCACCTGCGGTCATTTACTGTAAAGCGGCAAAACAAGCCTTTCTACCTCCGTGCATTGCAACAGATAAAAAACAACACTTTTCTATAGATACAAACAGTTTCCTGGACAGTACATGTCCGCTATTTTTTTTGGTGGACATGTAACATGTAGCGAAGCTACTGTCGTATCCTTGAGTGACCTTGAATACTGTAATGATTCTTTACACCAGTATGAATAACACAATGCACACTTTCTAACGATATGACATGTCTCCAAAACTCGTTCAAACCTGGAAACATGGAGAGTCAAACATACCCCATTTACGGCTCAAAATGACTGTAATGGTTGTCCCGAAAAATCGTGTTTTAGGGATTTTTGAAAAATGGCCTCAATTTTGAATTATGGGTAATTTAGTGAGAAAAATGTCAAAAAATGCCATTTTTTCACCAATATGTCGACAAAAACTAGACTTAAAATCAGAAATTAAAAAATCCCTAAAACACGATTTTTTGTCTTATTCCTAGTCTGCGAAAAATATACAAATCGGGGATCTGGGGTAATATACGTAGCCAGGTTTGAACGATGTTTGCCTAAAAACGTGATATGACTTGTGCTCGGAAACCCGAAAATAATCGACTTTCTGAGCAAAATTTAAAAAAATCATTGATTTAACATAAAAGCTAACATTTAAAGGATATTAAGACGATAATTTCAATTTAATTTGACGAAATTTACCCCTAAATATTATTTGTGTATTTTCAAATATTTTACGGGTAGTCCAAAACAGGCCAAAATAGCGTCTTGTAACCCGATACCTTTTCGAACGCGCATAGCAATGGGAAAGAATGCCGTAGTGACAGACCGCCGTGTCATGCATCTCTGTCGTTGTTTTTTTTTTTTGTTCTTGTTTTTTTTTTTTTTGGATTTCTGTGCTTTTTTCTGAGCTGACATCACTGGGTGACATCAACTCAGGAAAAAATAAAATGTAGAGATGCAAATCGCCTGCCAGTACTGGCTTGTGCTGACTTTTCCAAGGCAGAGCATCAAATTTCGAATGTAACAGGAGAACCGTGCATATTTATTGTAAATGTGTCTGATAGCCAGGTATTACTAGTTATGTAAATTACAATCAGCTAAAATCATATTTTGGTGTCATGAGCACTTTAATAACCACGCACGGAAACTCACAAGCACTACTCGTGAAAGCCAAACCCTCGTGCACGTTAATTTATCCCAGTAAAACGTTTAACTTTATTCCAACACACAATTTACACAGGGATCAAATTTTCAGCGACCACTGTCGCCTTCATCAGGATAATTAATGAACAATCACTTCACAGCGTGATTTTGCGAGAGTTACGGTTTACAAACACGTGACCTTATTCTCACGAGACTTTACTGATACGTGACGTAAGTAATTGATCAAAAGTGCCAGGGAGTTTATATCGTCCACCATCTCTATTTGTAAACCGTAACTCTCGCGAGATCACGTTGTGAAGTGATTGGTCATTAATTATCCTGATGAAGGCGACAGTGGTCGCTGAAAATTTGATCTCTGTAAATTGTGTGTTGGAATAAAGTTTAACGTTTTACTATGATTACTACCAACACAGATGAACTTTCATTGTAAATTTATCTCTACTGAAAGGAAAGGTTTACATGGGCCAGACATGAAATATGATATCTTTAGAAGTCTAATATAAGTGATTGATTGATATTCAAAAAAGCCTTAGTTAAAAAAATTAATGTTCTTTAAATGAAGAATAACCTTATTTGGATATTAACAAAGGTTTATTGTTGCATGAAAAAGCAAATCAAATGGTAAAAAAACACGTTGAAGCCAATGTTATCCCTTGACCTGTTGTATCTAGGTTTGCCTTTTCTTTAATCTGTTGGTGTCAAATTGAAATAGTACGACAGAAGGTTTTTAAAATTATAATCAATTTCGTCAACGTCAAAATAGTTCGCAGACAACAGTAAACTTAAAAAAATGCGTTAAGTTAAATTTTTACCAAAGTGTCAATTATTTTAAGATATATTCAAAATGTCAGTTTAAATCCATTTTTGCAAGTTTTTGAATGATCCTGTTCATTTTCTTTACGTTTAGGTCACGAGCAGCACCACGGTATTCCCGGTACGTTGGGTCATTTTTTTTATTATTCTTTCAGTTTATGCAATTAGGAATATACAATACATTTTGCCATCAGCATTTGTTTAGGTAAAAGTGAAGATTTTTTACATTCAAAACTTTTGAAACATTTCTTATATTTTTCTATGACAATTGTATTGCTATCCTGTCTTCTTACAGACCACAGTTCATCCAACGACAAAAAAGGGGGACTGGCAGGTAAGTTACAACAAATTAGCTTAGTTTTCTCTGCAACCTATCGCCAGTCAGTTTAATATCCATTTCCACTACATAATGTCGGTTTTCAGACGACCGAAAATTCGACTACAAATCTTGCTATTTGTAATCATTTTCTTCTTGTTATCTGTCATTGTTCCACATTTTACCTAAGGCCACAGCAAGTAATTTTTATGGATGACATCAGCGCGCGCATTAATATTCGCCTGATTTAAAAAAAAAGAAGAAATTTTGTTGCCTTCTGACAGTGGTCAACATGCCGAAAATGGGCAAAGATGTCTGTTGCCACCTCTGATTAAATGTTTTATTTCTTACTTTGATGCAGTGATATGTGGTGTTGGCTGTGTTTATGTGATGCTCCCACTGAATCAAAACCATTTATACAATGATTGAGTCAAAAGTTTAGAGTATAGGAACCTTGTTTTTTCGGCTCGCCTTGTTTTTTCTCGCCCGCTCGCCCGATTTGGAGTCTGCGGAGGATGTCATCCATAAAATTTACTTGCTGTGGCCTAAGGGCCGCGCTGACCTTTGGTTGATCTTGAAATTTATGTATTCAATGTGTTTCTAGATACTTGATTTACTTTGTTTTCCACTTGGCTTCTTGACAATTTGATCTGGCAGTTATCTCATTCAAACGCATACTTAAGATTTAAAACAAAATGGTCCTCACAAAAATGGTGGCCCTTATTAACTCCTTGGGTGATCAAAATAAGGTTTGTTTTCTGTAAATAGATAGTTATCAATTGTCGGCCCTAACATCTAAACTTCCCTTGCTTTGAGCAAAAAAATGAACTGAATCTTCAGTAATAATCCCATTTTCATCCAAACTTAGGGTGGGCATCATTTACATCATCCACACACATCATTCTGATTGGATTGGAACTCTACTTAGTTACTGGATTATAAATACTTCGATTCCTTTGTTATCTGTAACAAAATTTCGTATCCAAAAGAATGTGCTCATTTAGAAAATATTACTGGCCTCTGCTCTTGAGACTGCCTTTTAAGAGGTTTTTGTATTTTAAAAGTATATGTTTTTCCTCCCGATCATAGAATGTACTTTACCCAAAGACGACTTTCCATGTGAGGTAGAATAACTCTTTCTATTTCCTATTAGCGACACTACTTGTGAGTTATAACAAAACGGATCAAGATGTATTTCACTTCAATGTTCGTTGATATTTTTGTATTTGTTTACCACTCGTGTATAAAACTTACTTGTACTTGTTAAGGTCTCCTTGAGTCAGTCGTTCGAGTGGCCTGCGCACAGAACTCGTCTCTTCCTCAACAGTCCCCTCCACTTCTTCCTATCTCTTGCTAATTCCTTCAGCTCTTCCAGACTGGTACTAGGCCTCCCTATGATCAGCACAGCATCTTCCAGGACACAGTTAATCCATGATTTCCTAGGCCTTCCCCTAGAGCGTCGCCCATAATTCGGTTTCCAATCCAATATATACCTGGGCAACCGCTCTTCAGGCATTCTTACAATGTGCCCTAATAATAATAACCACCTTAGCCTGTTGAGAGCTACGATTGTGGCTATGTTGGCTGACTGTGCTTGCTGTAGTACATCAGGACTACCTTATTCTCTTCTTCAAATCACAATGTTCTTTCTTTTTCACATTTTTCACAGTTGTAAATTTGATCGAGGTTTAAGGTCAAGTGAAGTCAAGTATGCCTTTATTTTACTTCTAAATGATTGTTCGGCTATTCTTAGCTGCTGTAGCTTTAGTAAGAAAATGTCTTAGTAGCACCTCTTGAGTTAAAACTGATCCTGGTATTTTTTGCGTCTTTTATTGTATCATTTTTTTTACAAACAGACCACTCGAAATCCAACAACAGAAGCATGGGCGTGGAAGGTGAGTCACTAAACGTTAGATCGTTTTTCTGTAGGTAGCATAAGATATCATAATCTCAAAAATGACCTGGATCCTCAGTAATTGTCAAATTCGAATCCATACTTAAGGTTGGCATCGTTTCTATCATCCTTACACATGAGTCTGCATGGAGGGGCACTACTTAGTTACTGGATTATAAATTTGGTGTATATGTATCTATAAAAATGTGCTCATTTAGAATATAATACGGGCCTCTGCTTTTCCTCTTGCTTTTAAGAGTTTTTTTTATTATTAATTAGTAATTTCCATCCAACCATAGACCACACTTAACCCAAAGGCAGACCGTACGACTTCCCATGTGAGTTACAATAACTATGTCTATTTCATGTTAACGACACTACTTGTGCTTTATAACAAAACGGGTCCAATTGTATTTCTCTTCGACATTCGTCTATATTGTTGTATATGGTTACCACTCGTTTATAAAAAGGACTACCATTTCCCTTCTCCAATATAATGACATTGATAAAAAAGAATGCAGCACAAGTCCGCTGCAGCTTTAATAAGGAAATGTCTATGTTACACCTCTTGAGTTAAAACTGATCCTGGTACTTTTGCCATGAGGCGTCTTTTATTTTGTGTATTTTCACAAACAGACCACTCGAAATCCAACAACAGAAGCGTGGACGTGGAAGGTGAGTCACTAAACGTTAGGTCGGTTTTCTGTTATTAAGATATCATAATCTTAAAAATGACCTGAATCCTTGTTGATTATCCCATTTGAATCCATATTTAAGGTGAGCATCATTTCTTTCATCCTTACACATGAGTCTGCATGGAGGGGTACTACCCAGTTACTGGCTTATAAATTTGGTAGATTTGTATCTATAAAATGTGCTCATTTAGAATATAATACGGGCACCTGCTTTTGCGGCCCGTATTGTATCATAATACGGGCCGCATTTAATTTTTTTGTTATTAATTGATATTTCCTTCCTACAATAGACCACACTTAACCCAAAGGCAGACCGTACGACTTCCCATGTGAGTTAGAATAACTCTATTTCCTATTACTACTTGTTATAAGCAAATATATAAGCAATAAGTTATAAACAAACGGATCCAGATGTATTTCTCCTCAGTATTCGTTGAGATTGTTGTATTTATTGAAAACTTGTGTATAAAAGGACTACCATTTCCCTTCTCCAAAATAATGGCATTGATAAAAAATGCAGTACAACCTCATCAGTATTTTTTCTTTCTTATAGACACATTTTTCACAATTGTAAATTTAATCGAGGTTCAAGGTCCGCTTCAGCTTTATTAATAAAGAAATGTCTATGTAGCACCTTTTGAGTTGAAACTGATCCTGGTCTTTTTGCCATGAGGCGTTTTTTTATTCCATCATTTTTTTCACAAATAGACCACAGGAAATCCAACGACAGTAGCATGGACGTGGAAGGTGAGTCACTACACGTTAGATCGTTTTTCTGCATTTAACATAGGATATCACAATCTCAACTAGAAAGGCCAATATTTGCTTTGGAGCAAATACAGCGATGGGTTCACCACATTTTACGACATGGCAGGGAAAGAATGAGAAACACAAGGGAAAACAATGATTTACATTGATATAACTATAATATGAAGTAAAATACAACTAAAACAACAGTTGGATAGCTATTCCCTACTTTATTGGTTAGTATTTTTAATTGCATAATGCAAACTGTTGATTTTCAAAATAAAAAAAAAAACGTCCATGCCCCGCATTCCAATGCTGGAGCAGGAAAGCTTGAAATACCTACCAAAACACTTCAATACAGACATACTGTCAGTATGGAAATGCTCTGTGCAGGTGTTAATCAAGTTAAATCCCAACAGCCAATCAGCAAGAAGAATAGAGGAAAGCTGCATGCCTATTGGTTGATGCCCTGCATTCCATTGTGATGACTCATGCCCAAACGTGGTAAACAAGGCACACTAACACAGTAATACATTTTGCTATAACACAGCCAAAAAACTCAAATAAAACCATTCTAAAAGCCTGTATCACAATAATTAAAAAAACGCCTAGGGGTATTTGCCCACTGTACCTCCATACCAAATTTCAGGACCTTGGGCCCTAAAATGAAGAAGCTGAATCCATTTAAAAAATGGCAGGAGGAGAAGGAGAAGGAGAAGAAGAAGAAGAAACATCAGAAAAAGCAATATGGGTTCACCACCACTTCGTGGTGTGGTGAACCCATAAAAATGACCTGGATCCTCAGTAATTGTCCAATTCGAATCCATACTTAACCCTCAACAGAACACCTTCCCGGACTGATTAATCTGTACACCTGGGGTCCGCGCGGACCCCAGAACAGTTTTTTGCTAATTTTTAGAAATTATCAACATGCTACCAGCTCAATTGTTTTGCAAACTGATGTGGGAACCTCTGTGTCCACGTTACATACAAAAATCATACATTTTGAACTTTTTCTATTTTTTGGTGAAGAAAAGAAGACAAGAAGAAATACCCGATTTCTAAACCCATTTCAGACTGAAGGGGCTTTTGAGGCCCAACTTTGATCTCAGATAGCGGCTAAACGGCTTGCGCTAGAAGTATCAAATTTGGAGACCTTTCCTAAAATGTCTCTGGAAAAGAGTTCATATTAGTTTAATACTAGTAAGTTGATGTTTTTTTGTGTTGCTATGGCAACGGGTTTCTAGCAGGCAGTTTTTTGTTTGAAAATAGAAGTAATTTTGGTTTCAACATAAAAATTTTCTGGGTTTTATATTAAATTACACTTCCTTTCCAACATTAATAACATCTTACATAATTAAATATAAGTTAAATCATTTAATATGCGTAGAATATGCTAATTTGATGACGTCTTTGGTCAAAATCCAATATGGCGGACTATATCATTAGCTCTGACGTCATATGACGTCATAATTACACCAAAGTTATTAAAATTTAATTCTATTACTACTCCATTCTCTGAAAACTTGGTAGACATACGATGAGTGCATAAAAACATATAAAAACGGAAATAGGGTAATGTATAAGAACGCCAGTGTATCCATTATGATCGAAAGCCGGCTGGGGTCCGCGCGGACCCCAAAAGAAAATCAGATATAATTTTTTTATAAAAGGTAGAAACGGAGTTTTATGCACTGTATTGAGAGACAACTTTGTGGGTGACAATTACCTAAAATATAAGAAAAAATCTTTAGAAACAAAAAGACATTACAGAATATATAGTGCTGGGGTCCGCGCGGACCCCAGGTGTACTGTTTAGGGTTAAGGTTTGCATCATTTTTATCATCCTCACACATGGGTCTGCATGGAGGGTCACTACTCAGTTACTTGATTATAGATTTTGTGGATTTCGTTACTATAAAAATGTGCTAATTTAGAAAATAATACTGGCCTTTTCTCTTGCCTTTAAGAGGTTTATGTATAAACTAGTATCTTTCTCCCAAATATAGACCACACGTAAACCAAAGGCAGACAGCACGACTTCCCATGTGAGTTATAAAAACTATTTCATGTTAACGACACCACTTCTGAGTTATAACAAAACGGATCCAATTGTATTTCTTTTCGACATTCGTCTATCTTGTTGTATTTATTTACCACTCGTGTATAAAAAGGACAACCATTTCCCTTCTCCAAAATAATGACGATGATAAAAAAGAATGCAGCACCACCTCATTAGCTCTTTCTTTTTCTTATAGACACATTTTTCTCAGTTGTAAATTTAATCGAGGTTCAAGGTCCGCTTCAGCTTTATTAATAAAGAACTGTCTATGTAGCACCTTTTGAGTTGAAACTGATCCTGTTTCTTTTTGCCATGAGGCGTCTTTTATTCCATTATTTTTTTCACAAATAGACCACAAGAAATCCAACGACAGTAGCATGGACGTGGAAGGTGAGTCACTAAACGAAACGTTAATCGGTTTTCTGTAATTAAGATATCATAATCTGAAAAAAAACTGGATCCTCAGTTACAATTCAATTTTAATCCATACTTAAGAAGGGCATCATTTCTATCATCCTGACACATGGGTCTGCATGGAGGGGCACTACTCAGTTACTGGATAATAAATTTGATGGATTTTGTAACTTTGTAACTTTTTGTAACTAAAAATGTGCTAATTTAGAAAATAATACTGGCCTTTGTTCTTGCCTTTTAGAGGTTTTTGTACAAACTAGTATTTTTCTCCCAACTATAGACAACACGTAAACCAAAGGCAGACCGTACGACTTCCTATGTGAGTTATAATAACTTTTTCTATTTCTAACTAACGACACTACTTGTGAGTTTTAACAAAACGGATCCAGATGTATTTTTCTTCGACATTCATCGATATTGTTGTATACGTTCATCACTTGATTGTCAATGTATTAAAAGGACTTCCTTTTCCAAATGACAAAAAAAGATGTAAGCACCACCTCATTTGTTCTTTATTTCGAATGGACACCACATTTTTCACAGTTTCACTGTTCTTTATTTCGAATAGACACATTTTTCACAGTTTCACTGTTCTTTATTTCGAATGGACACATTTTTCACAGTTTCACTGTTCTTTATTTCGAATGGACACATTTTTCAGTTTCACTGTTCTTTATTTCGAATGGACACATTTTTCACAGTTTCACTGTTCTTCATTTCGAATGGACACATTTTTCAGTTTCACTGTTCTTTATTTCGAATGGACACATTTTTCACAGTTTCACTGTTCTTTATTTCGAATGGACACATTTTTCAGTTTCACTGTTCTTTATTTCGAATGGACACATTTTTCAGTTTCACTGTTCTTTATTTCGAATGGACACATTTTTCACAGTTGTAAATTTAGTCAAGGTTTAAGGTCCGCTGCGGTTTTAGTAAGGAATGTCTATGTAGCACCTCTTGAGTTAAAACTGATCCAGGTATTTTTGCCATGAGGCGTCTTTTATTCTATATTTTTTTTACAAACAGACCACAAGAAATCCAACTACAGAAGCGTGGATCTGGAAGGTGAGTCACTATAAGTTTGATCGGTTTTCTGTGATTAGAATATCATCATTTTAAATTGTTATTAATCTATTGTTCTCGTGATTTAAATGACCACATGACAACATTCACACCCCTGACATAATGAATGTACACAAGTATTCTAAACAAAAAAGTGAAACATGTTTGCACCCCGCTAAATGAAAGGTAGCTTATAAACTCATCAGCAAATAAGAAAGGTATGTATATATTCAATTCATGTAGAATAAAGATACTTAGTTTACTTACTAGTATCCAAGTGTTATATATATCTGATTTACAACTTTTTGCAGTCACAAACGTAATAATCACTGTCAATTAAAACAAGGATGTTAATAAAGTATTTCAATGTTCCAAACATTGAGAAGTTAAATGCAATATGTAGAACCGTATGGCAACAAGTATTTTACGTTTTGGGAACACATTGAAAGAAGCGATGTCTGTACTTTGCAATGTGAATAAAACCAATATTTAATCCATACCTATGGTATGGACTGAAACAATAAGCAGTTACCGAAGTACACGTTTAGGAAAAAATCAATTCCAAACATGAATACATAGTTTTCTGGTAAAGATTATGACTTAAATATGATTTAATCAGAAGCTACTTTAAATAGGATTTAAACAAAGGCTATAATTATTCTTTGTTTTCATTTCAATTTATTAGTAAATAATTTTATAAAGGTAAAACAGTTTAAAACGGCAAACCACGTGCAGATTTAACTTAGGACGAGTAGAAATATATTTGATATAGTTGAGATGGGATGTGTCATATAAAAATGATCATTTATAGTGCAAAAACCTTTTGTTAATTTTTTTTTTCTTTAGTTACGTACCACAGATGGGACGACAGTACCGGTACGTTGCAATTTTTTTTAATCCTAAACAAGGGAAATCGTAGATTTCAAACCTCCGGGTTTTTTTGTGTTCTATTGGTTTAGGTTATATGTTTGTGTGTAGTATGAAAGTTATGTGCGTAATATGTTTGTATGTGTTTGATGGCTACTGACGGTTGGTTCGGTATGGACTGTTGATTAACGTGTCTCACAGTCTGACAGCCTGCACCGTCACCCGCGCCATTACCCCCGCCGTCATCCCGCGCCGTCATTGCTGCGCCGTCACCCAAAATTTTTATCGGAACCAGACACCCCTCTGTTTGACCCCTTTTGAATGCTAAGACCCAAAACTGCAACCGCCCCATTCCTTAACAACATGGTAATTACCATTTTCAGCATGGCGGGGGTGTCCGGAGCACTTAAAAACATTTTATTTCGACGCCCATAAACACATATGCAATTAAACAAAACGTTCTGCATCATCTGCAGCCCAATAGCAATACGTATACCGAACCACAGACAAATCCGTCCAGCCGATCGCGAGAAACAGCTGCTGACAGAAATGTTTCGAACCATAGTAAAACCTCCTCGCGGAAGGATATCTCCTTCCCCGAGGTAATAAATATTAACATTTATAATGTTGTTATTTTATTTAACGGATTGCAGTTTACCTCAACGAACTCGATCAGTTTTTTCTAGTAAGAACTATAATAGATAAAATGTATTTTACCATCAGCTTATCTCGTGTTTGTTAATAAAAAAAGTACATATTTATCTTACGTTACATTTCTCACGATATGATATTCACTCGTGCACTGTAGCTTGGTTAAAAGATAGTCATTGTAGAGCCTCCAAAATTGATGTTTTGTTCATTGACTGGTTTACCGTTTCAAACACACAGACCACACGTGTTGTCACGACGGATGAAGTAAAATGGGCGTGGGAGGTGGGTGTCAATAAATTCGCTCCGCCTTCCGGTTTAATTAAAAGATCGCTCTAACACTCTGTTGACAGGACGATGAATAGAAATATCTTGGTAAATTTTGAAATCAAATCGTACTTCATCGTGTAATCGTCTATTTTTAGAATGGAAGTTTACATGCAGACAATTAGAATAAATCCTGTTGATGTCTTTTTTTAGTCACATACCACAGTCAGGACAACAATACCGGTGAGTTTAAATATTTTTTTAGTAAATTCTGTCAAGTAAAAAAAAAATTCAGACATTTAGAACGATGTCCATCCTTTTCATAAAGCCGTTTGCAAACAATTCCATTATCATTAGTAGAATTATCATTGTTTCCTTTTATTTATATCTCAATGAATGAAAAAAGGAAAGTACATTTTACAACCAACCTATGTAATTTATTTCTTACCAATAATATACACACTATCTAACATTCTCAAGATTTAGCTTAATTAATTAATTGTCAGAGTAGAAACTCTCCTAAACAATCCTGGCATCTCTGCTTTTATGAATTTATGAAATCGTTATGTTGTTTTGATTTTAATACACAGTCCACGGTCATCCCATCGACCATAGAAGAGAGGTGGACACACACCACAGACAGGACAAAATCGGTGCGTTTGAATATCACTTTAAGTACATTCAGTCAAGTATTTACTGTTTGTAAAATTTATGTTAAATTAAGATTAAATCTAGATTTTCATTTTGTCACGTGAGTTTCAATGAACTACGTGTCATCAATATAATAAAATTAATATAGTAGTAAACTCGATTCAAAACAGATTTTTCAAATTGCTGTATCAAAGCATTTTTTCCAACTCTTAATATGCTGGAAGAATATGGAATTTAAATCAATCTAATCTTCAAATATGTTTTCATTGTTTATCTATTAGAATACAGAAGAATACACAACAATGATACTGACGGCGCCCGTGTTGGTGAGTTGTATGTGCAGATTGAAGCATAAAGAATTATGAAATTGTCATCATATCATCATATAGTTTAAATGCTACAACTATTCGCAAATTCTATCTTTTACTATTGCGAAATAAATGTCTCCGACCCACAATGATGTACTCTGTATCTCAGGAAATGAGCCCTGTGCTGTACCCGTACGCACGGCTTGCGGGGGATACGGTAGCTCCTCGAAATGACGAAGGAGGAGAGATGATATCTCTGTCCATAGCATTGCCATACTTCGACCGTCTGCACAACTCTCTATGGGTGAATATTGTTTTCTGTTACTCTACCTTTGTTGGATAGGAAGACTTTTAGGTTAGCCTCTACAAATAGCTACCAATTCCACTCTTTCCAGCCGCTTGCAAAGATATATTTTTGTAACCATGGTAGAGGCTATGGCTTAAGCTTGGTGACAAAAATGCGGTATTGTCATCGATCGCGCGAGTTACTTTACTGTCATTGGACATTGCAATTTTTGTCTGTTCTGTGATGGGGTAGTGTCCATACGTCATCGGCAAAGCTTGTTCTCATTTTCAAACGCTTGCTTAAATATGCCGTTTTATTTTTTTCATTCAATGTTTACCAGTTATATCCTTACAAAATATGTATGGATTTAGACTAGTAGGCTTGTTAAGATCATGACCTCGGAATAGCTACATCTGGTTACCTTAATTATCGTCTTGTATATGGCCGTTGCCATTTGACACGCCCATCATACGTTCATCACAAACATCCGTTAATACCACAATGTTTCGTGCCGTAGAGAGTTAGAGTAATGGGATTTAGGCTTTTTGACTCGGCTGTGAATTAGTGCTTGTGCTCTGCTCTTTTTTTACCTTTTCATTATAACCGTGCCATCGTGTATCTGCAAATGAATTGCTGTTTTATACGTTTTCGATGTTTCTGTCTCTCATGAAAAGTCATAATACGCTCCGATTTGTCACCGAACATTCATAGAGTCTGCAGTGACCATTTTAATGGCAACGACCTTTTATGACAAACAAGGCCAATAGTATAGAGGCTGAAAGGAATAGATTAGATGGAAGGAATAGATTTAAGTCGGCACCACGTACTCGAATGCAATTTTTCACCATTTTGATTGGTCTACAGGTGAACACCAATGGGGTGATATCATTTTTGGACGAGCTTTGGCAGTACACCCCTGATCCCTTTCCATTGGGTGACGGAAGGCGCTTGATAGCTCCCTTCTGGGCCGATGTAAACACATGGCTAGGAGGGCATGTGACGTACCGTGAGACAACGGACAGTGACATTCTTGAACGCGCCACGACAGATGTCACCATGGCCTTCCCTGAGCTACATAACTTTCAGGCGACATGGGTGTTCATCGCGACTTGGCATCGAGTGTCTTTTTATTATAGCACAAGTAACAAGGTACGTAACAAGGCTAATGTTTTTCAAATAACTTTGTTAGCATTAACATTTTAAATGTCTTGGGGTGGTGGGGCTACGGCGCACAGATAGATCAACTTTGTGTATTTAAATGTTAATTGTACCTTTTTGTTGTGTGGCGCTGTTAATATAAGTTATAAACTTGAGTGCAGCGCCACAATGTTTTCACGAATTAAAAAAAAACAAGGTACGTTATTTTGCCTCGAACGTTAACATTTTAATTAACATAGCAGGTTTTGTGGCAAAATTTCCATTTCATCATTTATTGTTTAACAACTTCAAAAAACATCATCAACTTGAAAAGTTGAATTTTTAGTTCTTTTCTTTTTTTATTTAGACTTTAAACGTTGAAAAAATTGAAACATTGTTTGACGTTTTGGGCTTTTGCCTTCTTTCTTGAAGAGAAACACTTTCCAGGCAGTCCTGGTGTCAAACGGCAGATACGCATTTACCATTTTCAACTACGGCGACATCACATGGACCTCGGGTACAGATAGTGGAGGAGATCCAGAAACGGGTTTGGGAGGAATACCTGCTCAGGTTAGTCGTTTATCTAGGTGAATTTAGAAAACCAATGTTAAGTGCATTTCGCAAGGAAACGAGATCGGCGGCATAGGAAGATTCGAACCCAAGACCTTTTGGTTCTGACTCGAGCACTCTGCCGTTACGCCACAAGAGCCCACATTGACCGCTGGTATTTTCTAACACAGGTTGGATTCAATGCCGGTAACGATGTAGACTACTTTTCTGTCCCCGCCTCGCGAACTGATGCCATTGTAGACATTGAGGAAACATCAAATGTCAACCTTCCAGGCCGCTGGGTGTTCCGCATAGACAGCGCAGTCATTCAGGAAGGTGGATGCCACGAAGAAGGTATGTTGTAAACTAGAAAATTAACATGTGCAAAGCAAATGCATGATGTTTACCTTCGCATATGGTCTGCTCTGTTATTTCTTACTAAAACAAATTCACATATATGGTGACAAGAGTCTAAATCCCTCCTACTATGAAATTGCAACATTATGTAATCCAACACCAGTTGACATAGTGGCAGACGTTAACAAACCTGGTCATTTGCCAGGTTAGAGGTCACTGTTTGGAGAAAAAGAGGAAGAAACTGAGCAAAAACAATGTGTTTTCTTCGGTAAACATAATAAAAACAAAAAAAGTAAACCATCTCAATCCGTTGCTCGGTATTCTAACATCACATTTTGATTGGATTTGATTAATCTCAATGGGCATGAATATATTTTGTTTTACATGATGTCTCATGACAACACCGCAGTAAAAACAGTAACAAAAACAGTAATAAATGCACATTCATTCAGTTGCCAAAACTACATTCCTCATAGAAGATTCATTTGCCAGTTAGATAGGCATATTTAGGTCCAACAAAAGTACACATATAATTATAACCAAACGTTGATGCACGTGCACACTCTAATAATTTCCTGACATCTTCTCACAACAGGGGCAATCTCCATTTTCCCATTCTTCGGGACCATGTTGGGTGGAACAAAGGTTTTGATATCGGGGCCCTGCTTTGACGATTCAAATGTCAACATCTGGTGCAAGTTCGGGGATAAAGATCCGGTTCGTATTACATTTTCCATCACCTTCACTTCATGAAGTATATTTCTTTTTTACATTCAGTCATTTTAGTTCGTAAAATTTTTAGCATAGCATGGAGATTAGACAACCAAGAGAAGATACTGGAGGAATGGAAAAAAATGAAAGCTACAATAAGGCGTGGTCGTAGTACGATGATTCTATATCTATATTTTATATTCTATAGAATTAGAAAAATGCAATACACAGTACAACGCAGAATGGGTATTGCATGTCTGTCAGCCATTTTATTTTCTTATGAAATCCATAACGGTTTAATATCCAATTACAATAAACAAATTCTAATACTAAAATGCAAAACGAATTGGATATAATGAAATGACAGATGATCGTTTCACATTCATTTTCTTTATATTCTTTTTGCCCTGACCTCCAAATCCGTATGATAGATAATACAGCTATAGAACAGATCTAGACTACTGCTTTACTCTTAGAATAAAAGAAGATGCTTAATACATGTTAACATTTTTATACTCAGGTATCAGGCTGGGTTGAGAGTAACATAACAGCAGCCTGCATCTCGCCATTTCTCGCTGTCCCTGGTAGGATTCCGTTACTGTTCTCCACAGATGGTGGGAATACTGTCCATGACGCTGTATACACATCAGGTGCGTTGAAGGCTTTGACATCATCAATATAAAATAATTGAAAATGAAATTTCTTCTGTGATGACCCGTCCTACTTATAGTAAGGTAAGAGATGCACTGTTACAGACTAGTACTACTAAAAAACAGACATCACCCTATCTTGTACACAGAACATAGTTTCTTTGCGTTGTTGTCATGTCCAACTCCTATACCCATCTACATAGGCCGTTTTTTTAATAATCAACTTAAAAAGTGAGACTAAAACATTCATATAAGACTACATGGTAATATATATTGTTATCTATAATATTTTGTAGTTGTGATTAACCAGTTGTAGGGTGGATTAGCCCTATTGAGTGACTTCAAGGCATTGGACCATGTACGATCGTTTAACAATAAAGTTCCAATATTTTGCGAGATAGTCACACTAGCTCTTTACATAACACAAAGTAAACTTGATTTGAAATTATATTGAAATTTCATCCGTGTTAGTAGTAACCATAGTAAAATGTTGAATTTTATTCTAACACAAGTACAGAGAGATAACATTTTCAACGATCACTGTGGACTTCATCTAGTATATCTGGAGACTCAATCACTTGATAGAGACGGTGCCCGATATAAACTACCTATCACATTTAATCAATTGCTAACGCCGCGTATTCGTAAAATATTTTGTGAATAAGGTCAGGTGCCTTTAACCGCTACTCAAGCTTACGTTCCGAACTAATTGGTCATTCATTATCCTAAATAAAGTGACAGTGGTCGTTGAAAATTTGATCTGATTTCTAAGTACTTGGTGCTGGAAGTTGAACATTTTGCCATGATTACTAAACATTGTCTTTGTCACTGATCACAGATGAACGTTTATGAGAATTTAAAATTAAGTTTATTTTGTGTTATGTAAACGGCTGGTGTGACTATCGATCTCGCAAATTATCTCTCAAAATATTGTTTAGCGATCGTACACGTCAGTGCATTGAAGTCACTTATTGGGCTAACCTACCCAACAACTTTAAATATTATCGATTATATAGTAAATATATATATATATATTGAGTTTATTGACTTCGTTCACAATTCAGTAAACTACATGGCAGCTTCATTTGTGTACAAAGATGCTGAATTGCGCATTTTACATAATTAACATGATAACAAATCAATATCTATATTACAAGATCAACATGATAAATTAAAAACTAGTAAACAATGACATTAAGATGATAACATTAAAAGAAATTGAAAAGGTTCTTAATAAGCTGTAATAATTGATGCAATAATTGACACTTGGAGATTTTAACAGGTATATTTGTTCAAGAGGTAAGTGAAGTACGGAATAGGGCTGTTTTTGTAGCGGTTTGTTTTTGCCAGAGGGATGCAGAGTTGCTGGGAACTTTTAAGGTTTTTAGCATTAGATTATAGATTTAGATTTAGATTGTAATCTATGTTACAATGTAGTCTTATATGTGAATGTCGTAGTCTCATGTGAATGTTTTCTGTTTTACATTTTACTGTAAACTTGATTTCAGTTGATCCAAATCGACTTGTGGCGGAATTGGAAGTTACGGAAAATTCGGATGAGACCATAACCATTGAATGGCATCCCTTCAACATTGATGACAACGTGGTCAATGTGCGCTTACATGGGTTTGATGAAGTTACCGGGACATGGAACATAATTTCACAGTTGGCCACTAGTATTCCAAATACAGGAAGCTACACTTTATCTACTGTGGATGGGTGGATACCAATCACCGTTGTGAAAACTGGCGCCATTTCAATAGTTGCTGGGAATGGAATATCTAGGTAAAACCTTTAACTATACAATAAAGTGTGTTGCTAGTCGGTATCTATTACATGTTGTAGTTGTTAAAATTAAAAAAAAAAGTTATGCTTTTGTATGTATTTGTCAAAATGCATATCCAGTTTTAAATATATGTTGTGTGGTCGTGTGGCGTAGCGGCAGAGTGCTCGACTCGGAATCAAGAGGTCCTGGGTTCGAGTCCTGACATGCCACTGATCCTGTGCCCTTTAGAAAGGCACTTTACACGACTTTCCTCACTTCGCTCAGGTGAAAATGAGTATTGTATTGTTCCCTGTGTTTGTGGCGGCATTAATATAAGTTGGAAAAACGTGAGTGTGCCGTCACCACGTCTTGTGATTAGATGTTGGAATATATATATTAAATATATGTTGATAATTTCAGGGTGCTTTACGGAGCAATAGGAACATACATTGCAGTAAAAGCTACCGCGCCTTCTTTGTGCCAATCATGGTACAATGAGGATAGCCTGCTTCCCGACTTTTTGGAAGAGCTGTCCAGGGACTTCCCGTGCCCGCGCAGGTTGAACCAGGCCCTGGAAGATACAGGGTCATTCCAGCCTGATCCAGGTTGTTCTTCTGAGTCATCAAGCTCAACGAACTGCCTCTACCACCCCGGAGCTCACCATTGTGTGCTGTCAATTGGTCAAACGTAAGTTTACTGCACATCAAATGATACAACATCATCTTTTCTTTATATTTGCTAAATCGAAAAAAAAGGACTGTTATTATGCTAAAGATCAATCAATGAATCATCCGCTTGCATAAGTAAGTAATATGAATACCATGTATATAAGAATAGAGCCTCTGATTTGATGGAATCTCCTAATCCAGTTAGCAACGTTGCATGCGGAGGTCCCGATTGGAGTCTTCGAAGATATTCGTTTAAAGACAGTCGGAACATTTTAACTTTAATTCATGTCACTTTAAAAAAATGAATTGACTTGAAATTTAAGGTTTGTAAATGGGAAACCGCTATAACACATTAGCAGGATAATGCCCACAAAGAGCTCTATCATGATACCATGACATACATACTTGGCCAGTTTATTCATCGATATCGATACATTTAGTGTACAACAACGATACAGGGTACAAAATATGGCAATTACTAGTACATATTAACTATACTGTCATAAGCCTAACCTAACTAATACGAGACTGTGTGGGTAGTATGTGATAGGTATGAAGTTTTACAATCGTTGGAGGAACTTCTAATATCTATATCTTCTTTAACATATTAAACCTTACTTTACCGAATAATCGTAGTTTCGGTAATCGTAGTCACTATAAAACCCTCCCTATTATTCTTGTTTTTTAAAGGTCTCAGGGTTCTGGTCAGCAATGTTGCTACAGTGAAAGTGGACAACTTCTGTTGGATGGACAGGGACGGGGGACACCAGACAGGGTGCACCCATCATTGATACTGCGGTGAGATATCTACTTATCATTATCTCCGGGGTAATGGCATCCTTCAGCGGAGGGGTTTTGTATTTGATCGATATACGTTTGCAGCAGTAACTCGAGGTGGGTTGTTCTTTAGATCTGTGTATATGGTTACGTATTGGGGTCCAGCTGATGCGGATAACATTTTTTTAAATTGTATCTGTGTTTTAGAGTATCAAAATAAAATATTTTTACACCCCCGATCGTGTTGATACTGGGTAACGTTTCATGGTGCCAGCTGTACATGTTGCAATAGGGTCAGCCGAAATCCCCCAGTTTCTACCATTTTTGAAGTGTGTTGAAATAAAGATGTTTGCAAAGGGGCTACTGACCAGTTTGTTACACAGCATCTGTTACATGTCATTTACTGTCACAGTGAAGTATACCAAACTGGGCCCTGGGATTATCCTTTATTGTAAATTACGATTGTGGCATCACCCATTTTTTCTTCTAGTGTTACTGTTAAGTAATATTTGAAATTTACATCGATTATTGTGATTATCATATGCGTCATATAGATCCCATCGGTTTAGAGTCTCAGATTTCTTGTTCTCATAAAAAGTATTTATAATAATATAAACACTTTTGCATCTAATCTACTAAACGCTGCCATTTGTTAATAAATTACCTCCAACAGTCATTTTGTAGCTGACGTCTACCCTTGGAACGTTTGTTGCAAACTGTCCAGCAACTGTGACCTGTACTTTGTACTACGGCCAGCCAACGATGCAACCGGCTATGTATTCCCTTGGCCAGGTATTCTTATATAATTGTATATTATATTATTTTATAGATCTTAATAAACCAAACCAAGTAACGACGATTTTGATTTGATTTATGGAAATTGCAACAGTACAATATACGTGGGACACAAGGAGCTGTTGCTGGTGTTGTGTCCCATATATATATTTATTATTAAATACAAAACGGACAATACTCATTTTCACTTGAGTTAAGTCGGGAAAGTCGTGTAAAGTGCCTTTCTCAAAGGCACAAGATCGGTTGCATGTCAGGACTCGAACCCGGGACCTCTTGGTTCCGAGTCGGGCACTCTGCCATGGCGCCACACGACCTCGTTTGTAATGTTTTTCAGCCTGGACCTTTGGTGATCCCCACTTCATCACTCTTGATGGCGTCTCGTACACCTTCAATGGAGCTGGAGAATTCTTGTTGCTCGTCGTAAACAACGGACAATTCAGCGTGCAAGGCCGGATGGAACAGCTAGCAAGCAACGGTAAGACTTCGTGCAATGATGAATATTCAACAATCTAGGTGTCATTCAACAAGTAATACTGAACTAATGCGTTCACTAAATGTTAATCACTAGCCTAGATTCAGTGCACACGTACAGTTACTCTGATGACAGTTAGTGAGACTAACGATTGATTTTAAAAAAGCGTGGTTATGAAAAGATTTTCTATTCAATAATTCACTTATCTTATGAACTCCCTCTTCTGCTTTGAAGGTTCTGCTTTGAGCGCTACGATCCTCACTGCCTTAGTGATGAAGGAAAATTCATCGGAAACTGTGCAGGTGCAGCTGAGTGAAGTACGCACCATGGACGTCCTTGTTGATGGGCATCTGCAGGACTTCCAGGAACTAACTGTACAAGAGTTCAACGGTAAGTGGAAACCGATATATCGTTTTCTACTGACTCATTCTTTTTAAAACTCTTGTCCTGCGGGTCCCATATATATATATATGGGTTGCACATCTATATAGCACCCTGTATAGGTACGATTTGGGGATATTTCTCGTGCAACGCATCACACCGCAGCGAAACGCAACGAATGCGGAAGTAACTACGCCACCGCGGGGCAAAAAAATTCAATGGTCTATGACCTGATTAAGATATCAAATTATTTGTAAATATTGTCTAAAAATTGCCAGCAGGACAAGGGTTAAAGAGGCCGCATTTACTCAGTAATTGTCAAATGTTGAGGTCTGGGTTGAAATCTCTGGTGCTTCCAATGCTGTCCTTTCAGTATAAAACTATTTATCTTAAAATTTCTTAATATGTATAACAAAAATATGCACCTTCGACTAATCGCTTTTTGAGCAAGGTCTTTTGATAGAGGCTATTTGTATTCACGGTTTGCCTTCATAGGATTAGGGTGAAAAGTAATATATAAAGTTTCTTTCCCGCATCTGCAATGATGGATAAAGGCGCCAATTTGAGAAAAATAATGTAGGTCCTTGCTGAGTGTTTTCCGCAAGTATCTCATGATAGGATTACCATGTAACTTCATCTGTGTCATTATAGTAAAACGCTGAACTTTATTCCAACACAAAAATATACAGGTATCAAATTTGTAGCGACCATTGTCGTCTTAATCAGGATAAGTAATGACCAATCACTTCACAACGTGATCTCGCGAGAGTTACGGTTATAGATAGGTGACCTTATTCACACGAGACTTTACTGATACGTGATTTGAGCAACTGATCAAAAGTGCCAGGGAGTTTATATCGTGCACCATCTCTATTAAGTGAAGGCTGAAATGCTCTGATATATATGGCCCTCTTGATGCATCTAAAAAGTAGTCATGTTCAGTGTCCAGTATTCTTATTTCTGTTTTATCACTGTATAATTTGTGTGTTGGAATAAAGTTCAGCGTTGTACTATCTCATGATTAGGTTTTATGGTGACTGTGGAGACTGCCTCTGAAGCTCGGATTTCCTTCAACTCCGGCATCGGTGTGGCAGTTCGCGCAGTGGAGGACATGCTGTCCATCGCCGTAACTCTGCCGCGCTTCGCGAGAGGCAACACAGTCGGGCTGTTAGGGAAGTGGAACGGAGACCCTGCAGATGACCTGACTACGCCAGACGGCGCCGTTGTCCCTGCTGATAGCAGCACGCAGGACATCCACTACCAGTTTGGATTGCTGTGTGAGTTAGAATTTCACGTTCCCCGTGACTGCTTGCCATAGGGCCCCCGTAGGTTTATGGTTGAGTAAAGGGTAACGGGCCTTGATGGTAATAATCCCTTTTACCTCTCTCATGACCTAGTCTTGTTCTTTTTTTATTAACTTAATAGCTCATACCAATACAAGGCTCATAGGAGCCACTTAAATGTTTTGGGTTACTGTACAGTCAGTGAGGACAGATGTTTGTTGACATTAGACTTAAAGTATAAGGTTGAACCCATGTGGAAAACAATCACGTGGTAGCTTGTTCTATAGTGATGTTGTTCTAGGAAAGAAGCTATCAGCGTAGAACCTCCTTATAAGAGGTGGTGTAAGGAGGAAGAAAGGGTGTTCAGTGTCTAGTATTCTTACAGTTTCCAAAGAAACAGATCGGCAATTTTAATTGCGATACATTACATAGGCGTTCATATAGCAAATAGGTACAGTATAATAAACATACTATATTTATGCAGGGATGATTTCTGAGGAGGACTCTCTGTTCACCTATGGACCAGGACGAAACTACAGCAGTTTTTCCGATCCTGGGTTCACTCCTAGTTTTGTATCACCGTCGGTGGATCCGGAGTTTCAGGTAAATTCTGTTTACATTTGATGCTAAAAAGATGTCTTAAGATTGCACATGTAACAGTTTGAATTCAAAGATACAGTTAAACATCCCCAGGCGACCGATTATACTAATCTCCTAGCCATGAAAATCGTTTTTCTTGGCCCCAATAGTTGCTTAGAGGCCCCTTGTCGTTTGAGATGTCATTCACCATTTTCTTTAGATATGATTAACAATCATCCACTGCTTTTCGACTTTTATTGTACACATAACAAAACGCCTGCAGCAACCAAGAAAAATGACAGGATCATTTTTAAACTCGAACTATGATTCGTAATCGCTACTCAACTTCCAAATATCATAAAGATGCATGTACAGCTTCTCGGTTTATGAAGAACACAAGTCATACAATTACCAACTGCATTAAAACCCCACTTCAGTACCTCTGGAAAAAGCCAGGTGGACCATTTTGTAACTAGACCCTTTTCCACAATAGATATTAATATAGTAAATATCAATAAGAACTATCCACAACTACTTGAGTTTTGACGTTGACATACATACAGACCCACACCATCGCTGCTCCACCAGGCCCAAACCGAAAACATAGTACCCATCTGACAAGGTCGGTATTATGTGTTCTAGGCTGCAGCAGAAGAAGTATGCGGAGACAATCAAGCCTGTCTTTTTGATGTACTCATAACCGGAAGGTTATCAGTTGCAAATGTATCAATCCGAGCCGTCCAGGAGTATACTGAACAAGTAGAAGGTGCGTAAACAAAATACAGTTAACAACAAAAAAAACGGACTACGTGGGCTTTGAAAAAGATTTTCTGTAACGAACTTTCTGTTATGGAATGTTGGAAATTAAGATTACTTGATTTTAATAAAGCTTTTTTGGCGTTCTTTTCAAAAAGGCTCATTTGAAAGAATTTTTTCTTAAAAAAATGTTAACTTACTTATTTAAAATCTCTTTTGCTCACAAACATTTATTTCCCAAATACAATACAAGAAGATAAAAGAATTTGACACTGTTCTGTACAAGCTGTTGCTTCCAGTAACAAACCAACACGGTTACAAGACACGCTATGCAAGCAGAAACACATTCAGACTGCCAAAACCAACGCCAGGAACAAGACTTTTATGTATACAATGTAGGTCTGTCTTAACATGGACCACTTTGCCTGATGGCGTTAAATGCGCTAGTAAGTGTAGGTTTTTTTCAGGAGCTCGTGATGTACATCAACGAGTCTAATTGATTTTCCATGTTGTAATTGTAAATATTAGATGTTAGCCTTCATGTAGTTTGTATGTCCTTGTTCTATGTTTTTACGGTCCAGGAAGATTAGCTGCGTATTCGTGTATTTGTGTACGACAGCTAATGGACTGAAGAAAGTATCCAAGTATCCAAAGGATATATTCTCTACTTCCAGAGTTATTCACCTGTGGCTCGCTGGACCCCCCTGATGTTGCCGGTACCCTGGTCATCTCTAACTACTCTGTCGGTTCGGTTGCCACATTTGAATGTGAATACGGGGTACTGGCCACGCCCTGGGAACGCGTCTGCCAATCAGATGCAAGCTGGAGTTATGCCCCTCCCCCGATCTGTGGTAAGCAGTGTTTCAAGTTAGCGCTGCGTTTATGGGGTTGCTATTACTCACCAAAAATGTGCTAGCAGGTCTTTCATGAAGCACTATTAGTTATTGAAAACTAAGGTAAACTTTACACTTTGTTTACGGGAGGACTGTATCATCTTTCTAATGTTGTACTTATGCTTTAAAACTGTTGTTTTAAAATATCTATTTATATATTAAAGCATGTATCTATATATTCATAGAACTATGTTACTAACAGTTTGTTTGGATTCATTGTGTTGCAATTATATATAAAGAACTTTATTGCACGATAATTGCACATGGTACGATGTATGGCAAACTACATAAAGAAAGTAACAAACAATAAAATAGATGTGTTGAATAAGACCTTATGTCGAATAAAACCCAACATATCTTAATTACTCAAACTATAAGGGATAGCACACTATGTTTGTCTTTTTCCTTAGTAACAAAGAAGTTTAAGAGCATGCACTTGGGCGGGGGAAGGTTGACAGACAGAATGACAGAAATTCAAACACAGGAAATACGGTAGCCTCAAAAATTTACCACGTCAAACTCTGCAATCTTTGCTTTCTTGCTATAGATGTTGAGTGTCCGGTACTGATGTCCCCGGACAACGGTGCGCTGAACTCAACTGACAATTTTTACCCGGATGTGGTGGAGGTATCATGCGATGATGGGTACGAAGCCTCCCAGGCTACAGTCACCTGCCAGGCCAACGGCACCTGGACAGGTGCTCCCACCTGCAATGGTGAGTCACATGTGCATATTAGATACATTTTGATATGTAACAACATGTTTTAAGGTTTTCTAAGCACTTTATCAGATGACGTCATTGAGTTTACTAGTACAAAGCCAAGTAAGAAATTGTTTAATGTTTTGGAACATGTTTACAGATGGGAAAAGAAGCGGAACCCATGCACGAAAATGAGTTTCAGTTGCTTCAGTTTTGGTGCAAATTAGACTATTTTCCATTCCATATTGCTTAAAATCACGAGGATTTGTTGAATATGAATAACTAAAAAGAAAATTAAAAGCCTCTTGTTCTTGTTTTGACACAAATACTATCACGTTCCCTTGCTTCAGACATCGACGAATGTTTGGAAGTCACACATAACTGTGACGCTTACGCTGCCTGTGCCAACACACCCGGGTCATTCACCTGTGCCTGTAATACTGGATACCAAGAAGATGGTATCACGTGTTCGGGTATGTACATGTATTGCGAAGCGATGCTTTAAATTGTCGCTCTTGCCTGTGGATCGCCAAGTAAAATGATGGGCACATATTTTTGTTTATATTCTGTGAAGAAACTGTACCTCGGGCTTTTTTTTCCCACTAGGTTAAAATTCGTAAATAATTTCATCAGATTGGTAAACTAATGATTAGTTAAGTTTTTTTATCACAACAATTTATTTTTTTTACAAGCCGACGTTTCGATGACCGTCTGCCATCTTCATCAGGGCAATTCTGACTGGTTTGCTATGCACTGACGCTAGATGTTACTTGGTGCATAGTGCACTAAACGTGACAGTGCACAGCAAACCAGTCAGAATTGCCCTGATGAAGATGACAGACGGCCATCGAAACGTCGGCTCGTAAAAAATAAATAGTTGTGATCAAAGAACTTTACGATTCATAGGATGAAAGTGTTCTGATCGAGGATTCGTGGCTCGATCCAGACAGTTCTCTCTTAGTGGGAAAAGGGTTTACAGTCACTATTGTGTTGCAGATATCAACGAATGCGTCGAGGGTACCCATAACTGCCATTCCGACGCCATCTGTATCAACAACCAGGGTTCCTTCAGCTGTGCCTGTAACACCGGCTACTCTGGAGACGGCGTGGTTTGCACAGGTACGTTAGGATATGCGTGTCTTTAAAAACAAGCATGACTATGTTATGCTTTTATCTCATTCACAGATGATTATGAAGCTTCAAAGTTTGAGGTCAAATTTTCTAGAAGTGCCAGGCTAATGAATTTTAAAAGCCTTTGGGACCGGGTGTAGGTGATTTTAAGTTATGTTAATTCATGTAAATATGCCCCTTAGCAGGTTGCTTCAAACATACTAGGGTTTAAATCAGGGTTTTTTTTTGCAGTGAAATTTTGTAAAGAAATGCTAAAATGGCCTTATTTGCTGAGGATGTTATTCGGTGTATTATATGTTTAATTAATACAATTAAAGGAGATAAGAATATTGTCTGCATGATAAATTGCAATTTTTCCGTCTAAGGTAAACATCCATAGGTGAAGGTATGAGATCTTGGAATAAAAAAAACATTATTTTATTTCCTATTATCATTAATGTAAGTGTTTTGAAGAGTGCGTTCTGAAGTGAAATTGGAGAGCCATTGTGGCTTCTTTTCTGTCTGCCGCACGTAATTTTCGTGTTTGTGCTGTTGATATGTATTTTGTATTTCACTATATAATGTGAATAGATACATTTTAAAGACAATCACCTCCAACCATCTCGACTTTCAGCCATAGACTGCCGCCTGACTTTCCCGGGTAATGACGTGAACTTTGCCATCTACGACAACCGCTGTCACTGGTTCTCAAGGGGCAGTGAAGTATTTGACTACATGACTGCTGAACAGTTCTGTACGACTCGCGGAGGGAGACTGGTCACAGTCAAGGACTCTGCAAAACAGCAGTGGATCGAAAACTACATAATCAACAACCTGCCAAGAAGGTTTGTTTGTATAATTTCCTAACTTTGATTTTTTTTTTTTTACTCAGGTAAAATGAGCATGCCTGCTGTCCGTTTATGCGTTAGTGGTGGCATAAAATAAGTTTAAAAACTTGGAAGTAAAAAAAAAATGCCTCAATGTACTCTACACTTGCTACTGATGCTTAAAAAGAATCAAGGAATACAATGCGAAAAGCCAAGAATCCCATTTGGTGTAACTTTGCGTAGAGTTAGTTAGGAAGATAATTGTTTTTGTCCAATGCAGTTTTTTGGGATTGAAAAACTTTTTTTTTCAAAGTCAATATTGTATTTACTCATCTACATAGTAAGTTGAAACAACACTCTCCAATTTACATTGACATTCATGGAGCAAAAATGTCTAGAAATCTGATGGAAGACAACCTGTCACTGGTAGGATCCTGGGTTTATTTTTGGGGTGCCATCCAGAAAGTATTTATGACTCATCTTGGGGCTTGTTTCTGCGTTTAATACCCTAGCCTTAGTTTAAATTCCGATGCAAATGTGCCCTCAGATAGTGGCCAATGTAGGTTTTATGCTCTGAGAAGTACTACACAATAGCCGTTTGTCTTTAATCGTTTGAATTATACACACTGCATAAAAATTTAAAAAAAGGCAAATCAGAAGGATAACCTCGAAAATACTATTTCTGAAACGGACATAGGCTTATTCGGAACAAAGGGAGTGATAAACATGGGATGTTTTGAGGTGACCAATTCTCGTCATATTCATTTTTTTTACACAGGAACTTCTGGATCGGTTTAAAAGACCGCCACATTGAGAAGTCGTTTATGTGGAGTGACGGTACGTCTTTCAGCAATGGTGACTACAGCAACTGGCACCGAGTCGACAACCCGCCCAAACACCACAAACTCCGGGACTGCGTCATCATACATCGTGTTCGCAAGCAATGGGCTGTGGTTAACTGCAACAAGAAGCGGAACCGCTTCATCTGTGAAATGGGTGAGTGCTTCTCCTTTTTGTTTTCGTTCGAATTTTTGAAGCTTCAGAATCCATAGAAAAATTATTCGCATATCATTAGGTCTTCTTGAACACATTCATTTTATTGTTTGTAGTTGTTGTTTGTACTTTTGCCATACATTGTACCATGTACAACTGCATACAATAAAGTTCTACATATCATTTGACCCAAAGCATATATTTCCAGTTAAAAT
This sequence comes from Branchiostoma belcheri, assembly GCF_001625305.1. Classification (NCBI taxonomy): domain Eukaryota; kingdom Metazoa; phylum Chordata; class Leptocardii; order Amphioxiformes; family Branchiostomatidae; genus Branchiostoma; species Branchiostoma belcheri. Next base: position 736,976 of record NW_017802403.1, on the reverse strand, counting down.
GTGATGAAGAATTGGGTGAACTTTCTATCTACCATGTTCGTAAGAAAATTCAAACTCTACTACTGGATCCAGTAGTAGAGTTTGAATTTTGATCCAGTAGTAGAGTTTGTATTTTCCTACGAGTATCGTTTACCTGGATGTCTAACCTTCATCAACGTATCTACCATGTTATTTACTAATCATAAATATTGTTTCGGCCTAAACCATATGTTGGATTTTTTTCCGAACAAATGCTGTTTGTCCTTTCTTATTTAGTTTGCTTTGGTTCGACAACGAAATTAATTCTACTTTTATTCATCTTCTGACTAATTTTTAAATTTCTCTGCTGATTAACCACCGTGGAAATGACTTCTTGTTAGATTTCAATTGGATTTGATTACTTATACTTTCTTCGTTTATAGCCAACCCCTAACCAACAAAGGGTGGATACCAAGCAACATTGACCTCCGTGGCTGAGGAGAAGTAAGCAGCAATCTATGAGATGAATTAAGAATCAACGCATTAGTAGCTAGTTACTCTACTTACATGTACCAAATTTACTCTACTACTAGATAAACCGATATCTATCTATCTATTTGTCTATCTATCTATCTATCTATCTATCTACTAGTATCTATCTACTAGTATCTTTCTATCTATCTATCTATCTATCTATCTATCTATCTATCTATCTATCTATCTATCCATCTATCTATCTATCTATCTATCTAGTATCTATCTATTTATATATCTATCTGTCTATCTATCTATCTATCTATCTATCTAGTATCTATCTATTTATCTATCTATCTATCTATCTATCTATCTATCTATCTATCTATCTAGTATCTATCTATCTATCTATCTATCTATCTATCTATCTATCTAGTATCTTTTTATCTATTTATCTATCTATCTATCTATCTATCTATCTATCTATCTATCTATCTAGTATCTTTTTATCTATTTATCTATCTATCTATCTATCTATCTATCTATCTATCTATCTATCTATCTATCTATCTAGTATCTATCTATCTAATAGTATCTATCTATCTATCTATCTATCTATCTATTTGATATCGATAAATAGATATATAATAAGAATAACATAATATGAACATATGATACTGTTGTAGTGGGGCAAGTGGTGCACGGGCAATACTTATGAAATGTGGCTCAGGACAATTTTACGTCTGTTTTTATCATTTTTTTTGTGCAAACGTATTGGTCATTTTTCTTCAAAACTAGTTAACTTTAATTATCATTGGGAAGAATATAAGAATTACAAATACAATTTGGATTCATACTTTTGCTTCTCTTCCTTTTAGTTATTATAAAATTCCGAACTTGACATTCAAACACTGAAATATTGCGTTTACCGCATGGTTCCTTTTGTTATACAAACGTAGGAAATCCAAGAGCTACCTAAACATTAAAATTATGTCCAAAAACATTAAAGATCTCTTCAGTCTGTTGTGGGATGTAAAGACTGGAATTGCCCTGAGCTATATTGGGTGCTAGGCATAGATCATTGTATTTATATTACATTTGCCACAATCAGTAAATACTATAACGTTATTTAGTAAGCATGAAACAGCTGATAATTTTATCATACACTTGCAAGCTGATATGATGTTTGTACTACATAAGTATATTCAATTATGCAGCATGATTCATCAAATATCGTAATTAATTATTTGGCAATTACCAAGTGATCTAAACTACTGTACTGTACAGTAGAGTCAAATTTAAACAAAGTAGTAGACAAGGTACTATCTGTTTTTAGTACATGTCGTTTAGGAGCTAAGTGACGTAAGACTGTATTCACCTGATTACATATGAAATCTTTATTGGCACAACAAAAGTACAGTGCTTTACTGCTTACTTGCAAGCTGTTAAACACGGCCCTAGCTATATATTATCGTTAAATAATAAACTAGTAGAAAACACGTTCATCTTGACTGTATTAATGAATTGCTGTAATGAAACAAAGGGGTCCTAATTTTCTGTTTAGCATTTTCTTAATTAGCTGTTGCATTATCATGGATAATCTCGTTTAGATTTCGCTAGTAGTTTTTTTTTGGGGGGGGGGGGGTAAGACAATCTTCTGTGTAACCGATTATAGTCCGAATTCAATATCGATATCAACATCAATATAAACACTGTCATCGTTGCTTAGAATAACCTGTGAGTTTTGTTTGCTTTGCTTACATTTCTATATACTGAATACAGACGGCAAGTTTATAGATAAAACAACAAATCCCCTTAACCTAAGGGTTCACCTTTTCAGACCTTTTTTCATAAAAATTAAAGTTGGGTAAACGGTTCTATGTGACTGTTTTTTTTTTAAATATGACACACATCTTGGGTTTTCAAGCACGAACTTTTCTATGATACATATTTTATTGCACTAGTACGCAATTTGTTGACAAATGATTCTGCAAGACCATTTTATTGTATGCTATTATTAAAGTACAAAACATCATTTGGCAGGTACAATTTATACCCACATACATCTTGTTACGAAGTGTTTCTAAGGGTAGCTTACCAATATCAGATATCTATACTTTGACAGTACAGCTTCACAACAAACATTGTTTTTAAAAAGTGTAAAGTACAGCTATCAAAAGCCATAAACAACACATTGTCATTTAAGTCATTAAGACACTATTAAATATTTTCTATGTCAATATGAAAGGGCATTTAAAAAAACGCTTTAGATGCTTAACTGTAAGTACAAAATACACCGGTACCAAGTAATGGAAATACGACAACAATTATGTGCCTACGTCTTTGTAGGAACTTTTTGGCACAGTCATCGATATTTGATTTGACAGTACATATAGATATATACAGCCAGGACTGTCCAAGTAGCCGGAGGCCATTATAAAAGGCTAGCCCTCACAACAGGCTAATAAACAGGCAAATCACAACATGGTCATAAACATTTAGGAACAGATAACAGGACGTCTAGCAAGGAATGCAAGGAATCGAACCCGTGGCTTGTTGATTTCGTGTTCGCTGGCCTTACCACTCGACCATTCAACAGTACAAAATACTTACAGCATCTACAGATTCAGATTTTATATTATAATTATTGAATATCGACTGGTATGTCAAATTATGTCAAACTAAGTGAATTAAATATGTCGAGTATTTACAACTTGCGCCCAGTTATTACAAATAGATAGCATGAAATCCTACATATATCTGTATTAGCGATAAAATACATCATAATACATAAAACTTCAAGAATGCAGCAGCTAAACGTATTAACATTATAAAATCAGTATTACCAGAGAAGAATAACATCATAAAACCACTATATACAACGGTCAGGTCTTATACAATAGCTTCAGCGCACGGGGTACAGAAGACTTTTTGTGTCTTTTCGTTCTGCTAGATGTTGAGGCAGTGACTGGCTTACAAATACGCAGGTTGTAATTACAAAATGTAAATTGTGTCCAAATGCTACAGAATGCTTTCTCGCGATTTTGCCTCAGGCACTGCAACCGAAGGACCTGCCTGGGCGACACGGTTGGAAACTGTCAATCGGGACAAAACATTTATAACCCTCGTGCTTCTCTGAGCAGTGGGTTGGGCAGCTGGAGGAACCAGGGCAAGATGGCGTCTGCAACGGATCATAGACTTAAACCCTTGCTGAAACTCTTTCAGGGTCCAGGTGTAAATAATGGGGTTGACTGCGATGTTCAAGTAGTAGAGTGCAGAACTGGTGAGGAAAACAGCTTTGGGAAGAAAGGCACTGAAGAAATCTACATAGTTCATCACAATAGACGGGCAGGTAAGAGCGAAGAACGTGAAGAAGATGTAGAACATGTGTTTCGTTCGCTTCACCGCCTGTAGGGACACTTGTTGCGGGCTGTGGCCGAGGTGTTGTCCGATGGCCATGGTACTTTTTCGCACGTGCAGGTAGATTCTGATATAGAAAGCAGATATGGTGAACACTACAACCCAGTACATGGACAATAGAACGTTTTTGAAAAACAACGGACTTTGGGGGTCATCGGAGGATACCTGACATACGCTTATATATGCGTCCCAACCCAGGCTTCCATAAATGCCGGATATAGCTGGAAACATGATCATAGTGCCTGTCACCCATGACCCAACAACCCACAGGAATGCCTTCACAGGACTGAACAAGCGCTTATAAGTGGCTACCGATAGCACAACGTGCACATGACGGTTAAATGCGATTAGAGCACAGGATAACAGTGACTGAGTTATACTAAACATGCTGAGAAATCCTATGAAGGCACAGCATGCCTCCCCACAGTTAGGTTGACCGGTGGCCATAGATAAGATGGAGAGAGGGATGATGGCTGCAGACGACACCAGGTCCCAGATACTGAGGTTCAGGATGAATGTGTTAGCAGTGGTCCGAACCTGTCGATAGAAAAGTGAGAGTAACATAAATAATATATTTAACTAAAGAACGACATTCCAAACCTTCTTGTAGTATGTAATGCATATCATCATATAGCAAGAAGGTGTCGACCAATCAGAGGGTTCATTTTGCCATTGGTTATCAGGCCGTAACCTGAAAAAAAGCGTTTCATAGAATGTTGTTTCACGTTACATATAATGTTTTTTTTTTCGGCAATGGAGGAATTTCATAAATAATTTTTTGTTAAATAACTGTCAGTTGGATATGCTATATGATAACAATGTTAATGCATTACCTTATTCTCGATGTATATGGTGATATAATCCCTGGTCAGGTGCGATAACCACCTAATAAACCACCTCGTTCGCTCCGCTCGCTTGGTGGTTTATTCAGGGGTTATCGTACCTGACCAGGGATTATATCACCATATACACTTCAGGGTGGGGCATTAACTATTTTAAGTTCAACAATTCCGGACACCATATTGTATAAACTAACCAGTAACACTAAATTACTTGAAAGATTGGATATAGTGGAATATTTGAAAGATATACCTTATGGTACAGTAGAAATGCCAGTATGACAGCAACGTTTCCAACGGTTCCAAGCAGGCTAGAAATACCCAGCAGTCCCAGAAACAGGCCGTCCTCCCATTGGAACTCATACACCGTGTACGGAAGTGCAGTCATGTTCAATAAGCTCAATCCTAAAAATAGTTGAAATTTATAGATTAATAACAAATTCATAGAAAAGATAAACACGAAATGTGGGACATAAAGCTAAATAATAAGAATGACACTCATGCCACTATTCGATGTGTAAAATAAAACTACTAGTTTTGCAAAATGTCTTTCATTACCAAAACAGTATAACATGAAAGTTCATCTGAGTTGGTAAATTCCATTATGAAAAATGTAAACTGTTCTCCAACTCATGAATTTCAATAACCGGAATTTTCGACTGAATCACTCAGTCTTCCTCAGCTATCTGACCCAAATGCCATGGACACGTGATTTTTCCCCCCGTGTAAAATTTTTTAGTTGGAGAACAGTATATATACACACATCACTAATAGAGTCACCAAAAAGGTATAGATTAGTCGAAAAAAATGCATCTGTCGGATAAGGGTAAATCGTACCAGGTTTTGTGTCGTTCAAAGAAAGGGTGCTGTTGAAGAGCCATGTCTCCCAGAAGGATGCCGTGTTTCTGTGGGAACTTGTGCTGTTGAAGAGGCATTTCTCGTTGACACGTGTCTTGTTCACCCAGGTGTTGTTACAGAGTGAGTAGACATCAGGGTAAGTCCCTGTGCCCACCGATAGAGCTCTGCCAATTATAACAACTATAGCAACAAGAATACATTGTATATTAGCTTCAGTGCAGAGTAAACCAGTAACACCAAACTTTAGTGCACAATAAACCAGTAACACCTAGCTCCAGTGTACAGTGAACCATTAACACATACTTCAGTGCACAGTGAACAAGTAATGCCCAGCTCCAGTGCACAGTAAACCAGTAACACCTTGCTTCTATGCACAGTGAACCAGTAACACCTAGCTACAGTAAACATTTAACCAGTAACACCTAGCTTCAGTACACTGTAAATCAGTAACACCTAGCTTTAGTTAACAATGAACTAGTCTCACCTAACTTCAGTACACAGTGAACAAGTAACGCCTAGCCTTAGTGCACGGTAAACCAGTAACACATAGCTGTCGTGCACAGTGAACCAGTAACACCTAGCTTCAGTGTACAGTGAACCAGTAACACCTAGCTTTAGTGCACAGTGAACCAGTAACAACTACATGTAGATCCAGTGCACAATGAACCGGTAACAACTAGCCTCAGTACACAGTGAACCAGTAACAACTAGCTCCAGTGCACATTGAACCAGTAACACCTAGCTTTAGTGCACAGTGAACCAGTAACAACTAGCTCCAGTGCACATTGAACCAGTAACACCTAGCCTCAGTGTACAGTGAACCAGTAACACCTAGCTTTAGTGCACAGTGAAACAGTAACACCTAGCTTTAGTGCACAGTGAACCAGGAACACTTAACTTTAGTACACGGTGAAGCAGTAACACAGGTGTCCACTGAGTGCAGATGAAAGGGCGAGGCTTTTTATATGGATGATACTAAATACTGTTCTGATATCCTAAACCAATTTAAAGCCACACCACCTGCTACCAAACATCTTATTAATTAGGACACGCGGACAAATACCGAGAAAGTTGTTTTCGTAATATTGGACGATGAGGCCACACTGACTTAATTATCTTGATGACACCAACGTATGTATTAGTTTGCAGTGGGTATTAGTATTTAATTATCGCTCGCTGAAAATCTGCGAGGCGTTGCGAAAACGCACGGTGCCTATTGGTATCAGAGCGTATCATAACTTTTCAATTGCAAATATACGAAAGCATTCTGAAAAGTAGTAAAGATCTTAGTAAAAAATACAGCAATTTAATTCAAACCAGGGTCAAAAAAAGCCCGACCCAAAAACCCAAATCCTGTAGACTGCTAAACATTACGTTTAAAAAAATGCGAAGAAGCAAAAAATAATAATTTGTTGTTTTGTATTCCGTGATTTTCGTGTTGATCCATTTGTTTACCACATAAACTACTTTTTTAGTGCAACGTTTGTTTTCGCACGCTCGCATAAATTTTGTGGTGACCAGAGGATGGCATTCATTAATCAAATTAGTATCCTAATGGCTTATATCGTATGGATAGGGTTGCGTCACCTTAGGCTACCTCGCTGCAAACAGGTCAAACAAGGTGTATACACAATGGTCTCACATTCGTAAAATGATCCTAGAAAAAAACTTGTTAAGAGCTCCAAGATCTCAGTATGCTTTTTACCGGTAAGATTGGCCAGATAATGGCCAAATATTCCATCTACAAACTGCATGCAGACGTATGAACGAAATAGGATCGTCTTAGACGAAAGCTGATTTAGATACTGTAATAAGGAAAGTATACCGACTATCCTATTAATTCTATTAATTCCTTTAATAGGTCCGCGACCTGGGATAAAAACAACATGCTTAACTGATTTTTCCTGTATGCCTAAATACCACAGGCCGGTCTACCAATATTCGACAAAAATTCAAAGTGTTGTTGTTTTTCGGGTGATATTTTTTGTTTACTTAAAAATCAGATAAGTTACGTGAAGGAGAGAGGGGAAACTCTAGGCAAATTAAGATGTGACCTTCAGTGTAAGGATCAGCTTCATGCCCCCCCCCCCCCCGCTCTGCTTCAGGTCAGATACCAACTTTTTTCCAGTTATTTCTTTCTAAAACAATAAAAATGCCTTCAATATTTAGAATTAATACCAACTAGAGTTCCACGATCTCATACCTTCGCCAAATGATGTTAGCCCTTATGACTAAGAAATTATAGATTAATCCCCCTGATTGTGCAAATAGGATCCTATATTGCATCAATTATATCTGTTGATCATATTCTACACCAGAAGACAGTCTTATCTCATCAAAGAATGCCATTATAGCATTTCCTCATAAATTATGCAAATGAGGTCCTTATTTGAATAAATTATGTTTAACTATGTTCACCTTCACATAGCTTTCAAATATCCCAAGTATGAAATTCCAGGCAGTTACCACTATGTAATTATAACATTTTCTCATTAATTATGCAAATTAAGTCCTCATTTGCATAATTGATATCTGCCTGTATTTCTGCCGTTCTTAATTACATATGACACAAGCTTGAATAGTCCTTTCATGGAATGCAGCTGATTTATAGATTTTCCTCATTAATTATGCAAATTACATTAATATTTGCATAATTGTGATATTATTATGTCAAGCATCACTTCAGCTACCCACATGCCAAAAATCACGACGATCCATCAAACGGTTCTTGAGTTATCCGCCTTTAAACATTTTTCAACTAACGCCCCTGCAGTTCCAGAACAAGCAGCTAGGGGGCCTAAACTCACGTCACTTCTTCCCCAGCACAAGAGCTACATACCATCTAAATTTCGTCACCCTAGCATGCCTAGATCACGAGATATCAAAACCGGAAGTTCAGCAGCAGTACCATAACAAGCCGCTAGGAGGCCCAAAATCTAATCAGTTCCACATCTCATGAAGACCTATCCACCTACCAAATATCAAGACAATCCATCTTAGCCTTCTTGAGTTATCGTGTTCACACACACACACACACACACACACACACACACAGACACACGAACGCCCCTGAAAACATAACCTTCTTGGCGAAGGTAAAAATGGGGCCAGAAAGGAACACCTGATGATCCACAAGGTTTCTTTTATTAAAAAAAAGCTAGCAGCTATGGGCTGAATTGCTGTGTTTCTAGTCTGTGAACATGGTGATTGTAAAAAGTATATATATGTACAAGCTACTTAACCATTACATACACATTAAACACAATTAAAATGATGATTCGTAAAAAGGACCAGCCAGCTATATACACATTTTAACGTTCTTCAAATGTAAGCAGGTTAACAAGAAGTGGATGACGAAAGGATCGGCTGTGCGATGATTTTCAAAGCGGGTGTTTTATATTGTAGTTTGAGACATTGATACGTATATTTAGTTTCCTCTATTGTTTCTTTTTTGTTTGTTTTGTTGGTTTCGCATAAACGGTAAACAGCTTTTAGGCGTAACACATCAGTTTTGTGCATGTACGTACAAGTACAAGCTGGGTAAGACCGGACTGTTTGAACCACTCACACCGGGAAGGTCCCCTACTCTTTTCAATAAATGCGGTGTTGTTTTTCAACGTGCGTGGGGTGTGGCTCTCCCCAAACACGGGGCCTGCATTTAATGTCCTTTCCGAGGGCCGTCCCTAACTGAAGCTACGTACTCATTTCCACCTGAGTCAAGTAGTAAGGAAAGGCGTGTTAAGTGCCTTTCCCAAGGGCACAAGATCGGGGTAGGATTCGAACCCGCGACTTAATGGGTGTGAGCCGAAAACGCTACCGACTGCGCCACACGACCCCAAACCGGAGTGATAACAAGAACTCTTCGAAAACATTTAATATACATATTTGGTTACCTTGTATACAATACAGCAGTAGGACTGCGGGAGAGCGGCGGTGGTGGGGTCTCATTTTTCCCGGCCGTTGTTGACTGACTGTCCGGCCGAACAGAAAACGTCGCTTGACCGAGTGACGCTCAGATTGTCGGTGAAATATGATTAAAGAAAGGATGAACAACGGATACGTACAGCTCTCGTGAGGGTCCGTTTCCTTGGCAACGGTGCAACCTGTCTGACGTATTTTCCTGATACATAATACGCCGGACTGACCAAAAGTCCTGGTCATCCTAATACACTGATTTTCAAACGTGTGAAATAAGAATACCAAGAACTGCGCAAATGTACAAAGGGGAGGGGGGTATCATATGACTTCAAACAGGTCTGTACTCCGTTATGAAGTCTTGGATGTTGTATTTGTAGATGTTGTATTCACAATTTAGATCGATTTTTTAAATAATCTACAAATATTTATATATTGAAAATATATACCACACGAAAATGCTAAAATACTACTTATATGCAAAAAAATTATGTTTTGTAAACAAAATTCTTGAACAAGACAAAATAAAAGGTCCTGACGTGAATATATCATTTACCCAGTTTTAATTGACCGCATCTTGTATCATGCAAAAATTACAAATTAATTTTAAAAGTAAACTACAGACACAAGACAGGTGTAAGAAAGGGTTCTGATTTTAACAAGAATTGTGTTAAAAGAACACCCCGGTGATGTTTGTTTGTTTGTTTGTTTGTTTATTGAGATCTCCATTCGTATGGTAAACTCCATACTATTCTTCCTGGAGTCCAGCAACATAAAATAACAATAACAATAATAATGATAATAATAATAATTAATTTTAGCAATAATGATAATAAATACATCATACAAATCATGCTGAAATTATAACAAATTTGAAACAGAATCAGCATACAGAAATAAAAGTGAATTGGAGATAAGAGATATAATAGAAATAATATGTAGGACATGAAAGTAATAATTGATGTACTTTCCAATCAATGCAAAATTGAAGTACCAAATTATAAGCCCCATGAAATTTGTACCATGGTATAACCTCAAGTGGTATATTCCGTCAATGTAACGTTTTCTTAGGCTCTGTTCATATGAAGTCAGTGAAAGCGCTTTACATGTGGTTTCCCCCGAAGCCGGTTTCAAGTGGCCCCATCTGAACGCTCCAAATCACATTGAAAGCGCCTCGATCGCAAACCACTTCTAGAGGTGGTTTCGAATCGGTTTTCCCACATCGTGATTTCAATGTGACTTCACCTGGTCATGGATTACCATGTGATATTCCTTTATTTATATACATTACCCAATTTTACGTGGCAGCAACTTAAAGAGCAGTAATGGTAAAAAAAAAATGTGTCCGCTCTAGGGCGAGCTTCACCGCCTCTGGCGGGACCACGTCTGCATTCGGCCGAGATACGCTGGGAGGGGGGACCAGCAAGCAGGTCGTTGACCTCTGACAATAATGACACGCTACCTTGCGTGTTTTCATCAAACAACAATAAATGCAGTTTCGGAGAATCGTGACTTGGGCACGGCTTGAAAGAAATGTATGGCACGTGGATCAGATGTGAGAAATGCGAGTTACCCGAATCGCGATTTGGGTGGTTTCATATGAACAAGGCCTAAGGTGTGACTACATACTGACCCCAGCTAGGGGGTATATCCACGTGCAGATATGAAGATTATCATGATTAAAGCGATGACTGCGCTCCAGGCAGCAGGGATTTATGTGCTAAAAGCGGGTTTACTTTTGGAGTATCGGGTTAGACGCTGACCATGTGATGAAGATTTCATAATCTGCACAACAACTGTGCAAAAAAAAAGCTGCATGTTTCAACCGGCTTGTATTGTTCCCGTATTATTATTATTCCCAAAAAGATCATAATAAGCAATCTTAAACGTGGAAAAACGCCTGGTTATCGTATGTGCATATATATGAAAATATAGAAGACGTTGTAAAATACTGATCGATATATCAGTAAGGCCATTGATATGATTTTATATAGAAATATATATTTACCATTATAATTAGGACCGTACCAATTCAACTACATGTAATTGGTTCTCCGACTATACCAAAAATGTTCTCTTAGTTCTCTGATGTCTATATCTGGTGAAATTCCCCACTAACGTTGCCCACAATGAAGTACGAAGCTGTGGTTCAGCCTGGAAAAAGTATTATTGTTCTACGTTTTGGATTGTAACGTACTCGTTACTTTGAAACGCCAGCCTAAAGCGGCGCAAGGTAATCAGATTACGCCCTCTGACATTTCTTTTAACACGATAAGTACTTTGATGTGTGTACCGTAATCTTAAAATGGGAGTTATAGATCGAAAATTAGTCTATAGTTTTCAGAAAAATAAAATCCTACTCGACATGGTATAAATATACATGGTATACATGACATAAGAAGATAAAAGCCGTTACCGCACAGACTTACTATGGTACCAATTGCTATATTTATGCATAAAACTATTTCTGGGTGTCTGCACAGTACAGAAAAATGCGCAAGCAAGCAAGGTCTGTCCGAAACCCTCTCTCCCGGCCCGACAGCGGCCAAACGAGCGGGCAGCAGCCCCCGCGTTCTCCCGCTGTCCTCCCGCGATCTCCCGCCGTCCCCCCGCGGAACGGCGCTTCTGACATGCGGCTGGAAAGTCCAGGCACTTCTTCAGACACGTACGAAGAAGCCGAGAGAGTGTACTATACAATAAAGGATGAGGATCTGCCGCCATCTTTACGTGGTACGAGGGGGCCCCCGTCTCAATCATCTAGCGGCCACCAGCGTGGTTTCAAGGAGCGTGTTCGCCATGGCGAGGGCGCATCTAACAATCTTCAAGAAGACCAGGAAGCGTCTTCTCACGAGGACGAAGAAGCCGAGACGGGAAAACGTTATCCAAGCAGCACATCTACAGGTAGCGTCAACATGATTATATGACTTACCCTTTTGAAGTTTAGGCCACACCGATTTAATTTTATGGATGACATCCTCTGAAGACCCCCAAACTAGTGCGCGCGGGCGAATAAAAAAAAATCCGGCCAAAAATAAAAACGCTACTAAACCACAGGAATACAAAGCTGGTATTGTGAATTTGCGACAGGACTTAGCGATGTATACGGCAGGCCGGCACATTCTGGCTTTTTGCGGCATTCACAAATCGGTACTGTACTTATGTACTGAGTTCTTGAGTCGTGGAGCTTCGAATTCGATAGCCTGGGTGCTCGGCTCCGTTTTGTCGCTGACTACCATGGACTACCCAGGCCTAGAGCCAGGCCAGAGCCTCGGTGGAGGTGATCTTTTTTTTTTTTTAGGGCGACAGGCGAAAATCAATGCGCGCGCGGATGGCATCCATAAAATTAAGTCGGTGTGGCCTTAGCATGGAAAGTTTGAAGATATTCTAATGTTATGGTTACGATTATAAATTGGTTTTGTAAATCCCCTGTTAAGTCACTTGTAGTCTGTGAAACGCAAACTCTGTCCGCGGCTTTAGTGGCCCATCGGTTATATGTTGGGCGGCCGGCTACCGTAAAGCGATTTAATCAAGCTAAGTCACTTGTATATGTTGTATTATCTATTTGTTTTTTGTTTCAATAACATGCCATCTTGCCACGTCAGATGTTAAAGAGGAACTAGAGTTTTGTTAAAACGTTTCATTATATCATACATGGTATCTCTGAAAAGTGATTTCTACTCTATCTTGTTTAGAGCGCTACCTTTTCAAGTTACCGCTAGCACCGCGTACAGAGCGCCGACAAATTGGCCGCCGCCATTTTTCCGCCCTCGCCTTTGCGATGACGTAACGTTGCGCATTCGATACAATTCGACCTTGGTGCTCTTTGCTTGTGTTTCCCTATCTGTTTGCAGATTATCACAGAATTTAGTTCCGTCTACTGGTTCGTACGTTATACGATCCGCCAACACCCGTAAGTAGAAAGGAGCTCACCATTACATCGGTGATAGATGCCGGGCCATATCATTAGACAATCCGTTTTTTCCTTAAAATTTTATCATTTAGTCTACTTCAATATCTTTTACATAAAATGCTAATTTGAACCTCTTTAGATTATTTCCATTGTGTTTTAAGGTTTTTTCTACACAAAAAATACGCCAAAAGACAGTTACTCATTGCCAAGCAACTGGATATGATTTTGAAAACGTCAGACGTTTCAGCTAGTATCCAGTAGCTTTCGTCAGTGACTGAGAGACCAGAGGGGAAAGCAGGTTTATAAGCACAACCTATTGATTGATATGCAAATGAAGTGAAGACAAATTTTTGGAAGTCGAAAAAGGAACAAAAGTCAGACAAGTCAAGACAAAATGATGCAAATTAGTCTGAAAGCTCCTGTTATACAGAACAGGAGCTTAAGTGCTGTCTGTCCTCAGGGCTGGGAGTTCCAAATCCCAAGTGCCGGAAAGATCGACCCGTAGCCCCCCTTCCCTGTTGAGGGTGGGGTTGTACATCCTTTCATATATTGCCTCTTTAACACCCCGTTCCCACCAGCGTGTTTCGCGGTCTAAGATATCCGTGGACTCGAGTTTGAAAGAGTGACCCTGGTTGTGTTGTAGGTGGTGGAAAATAGCTGAGGAGTAGCCGTTGGCACTAGGTCGGCAATGTTCTTTGTATCTTACTTTGAACGGTCGACTTGTCTATCCGATGTAGGTGTTGTTACAATTGGGCTCCTCACATTTGAGTCTGTAAATAACATTCGCCTTGGTACCTTTGTGAGATCGGTCCTTAGGGTGTACCAGTCTTTGTCTGAGGGTTGAGTGAGGTTTGAAGTTAGTGGCTATGTTGAAGTTTTGGAAGATCCGTCGGAGTTTCTCAGATACTCCTTGGACATACGGAATAGTGATGTTGGCCTTGTTTTTGTTGGTCAATGGTTTGCACTTCTGGGTTTTCTTAGACTGATCTGAAGGTTTGAGCGCTTTGTTGAAAGTCCAGTTTTGGTAGCCACATTTAGCCAGGGCACCTCGGAGGTGTGTATGTTCGTCCGTTTTGGCTTGGTCTGAAGTGACAATGTTGTCTGCACGATGGAAGAGAGTTTTGATCACTGCTAGTTTGTGTTCCAAAGGGTGGTGGGAATCAAAGGCCAGGTACTGATCAGTGTGGGTTGGTTTCCTGTACACTTCGAAACGAAGGTTACCATCTTCCTCTACGATAGTTTTGGTGTCTAGGAAAGGGAGCATGTTGTCATGGCTTGGCTCCTGTGTGAACTTGATGTTGTCATCTTTCCGGTTGATGTGGTCAAAGAAATCAGCAGCTACCCTCTTTTTCAATCTGCACCAAGTGTCATCTACATATCGAAACCAGTTGGCCGGGGGAGTGTCATTGAAAGTGCTGAGGGCTTTGTTTTCAAACTTCTCCATGTACAGGTTTACAACAATAGGTGAAATTGGTGATCCCATAGCACAGCCGTGCATTTGTTGGTAGAACTGTCCTTTGAAGGTAAAGTATGTGCATCCTAAGCAGAGTTCTAGTAGCTCACAAACTTGGTCAACGGATAGGTTGGTTCTATCTGCAAGTGTATCGTCGGCTTCCAAGGCTTCCCTGACTACTGACACTGCTTCCTTAGGTGGTATGGAGGTGAAAAGTGAGCACACGTCATACGAAGTGATGGTTTCATCATCCGCTACATGAATGTCTTTGATTTTGTTGACAAAGTCGGCACTATTCTGTACATGGTGCTGAGATTTCCCCACTAGTGGTCCCAAAATCTTGGCTAGAAAACCTGCTAACTCATAGGTGACAGAGCCTATACTGGAGACTATGGGTCGCAGAGGGACACTTTGTTTGTGGATTTTGGGAAGGCCGTAGAAAGCAGGGGGTTGTTCCGTTGTGGGATTGAGTTTTAGGTAGGTGGGGCGATCCAGAACTCCTTCAGTTTGCAATTTCTTGAGAGCTGAACTGATTTTCCATTTAAAGTTGTTAGTGGGGTCCTTTTTCAAGGGCGTGTAGGTGTCTTTGTCTCCCAATAGGTCCTGTACCTTCCTGTCGTACTGCTCCCTGTCTAAGACTACTGTGCATCTGCCCTTGTCTGCAGGAAGAATCAATATGTCTTGATTGGTGGCCAAATCTTTGAGAGCGGTACGTTCTTCCCGTGTGATGTTACTAGCAGGGGGTTTGGAGACTTTCAGGGTGGTAGCTACTTTGGTGCGCAAGGCTTCAGCTTGTCTCTGTGGTAAACGTGCCCGACGAATTGCTGACTCGTTTTCTGTGACAATGTCAATGCTGGGAATCTTGTTGGGTGCTACTGCAAAATTTAGACCTTTAGAGAGCAGTGATTTCTCTGATTCTGTGAGAGTATGGCTACTTAGGTTTTTTACCCACCTCTCGTCGGTTTTGGCCTGTGTACACGTGTAGTGGTTTTGGGTTCGGAACTGTTTGATCTCCAATTTGGGTCACTATCTGCTGCGCTAATAGTCTTCTTTTGCTGTAAACGATCAAGCACTTAAGCTCCTGTTCCGTATAACAGGAGCTTTCAGACTAATTTGCATCATTTTGTCTTGACTTGTCTGACTTTTGTTCCTTTTTCGACTTCCAAAAATGTGTCTTCACTTTATTTGCATATCAATCACAGGTTGTACTTATAAACCTGCTTCCCCCTCTGGTCTCTCAGTCACTGACGAAAGCTAGTGGATACTAGCTGAAACGTCTGACGTTTTCAAAATGATATCCAGTTGCTTGAGTAACTGTCTTTTGGCGTATCGTATTACCTGGATGTCTAACCTTCATCGACGTACACAAAAATATTTTCGAAAGTTCAAGATTGATTATCCAAGATGGTTCCAAGAGTTAGTTCCAAGATAGATTTGTCCAAAATAATTTTTAATTTTACGAGAATAGCCTATCTAGACGTTTTTATGCAATTAAACTATTACATATATAAGTGACGCTCTAATGAGGTTATAATACGTGATGATGGCATGAAATTATCATGATATCACACACCATCCTTTCAAAAATTGCTGGCCATACGATATACGGTTCACGAGCCCGCCCCCAAAATCCCCAAAACCCCAGTCTTGAATGGGTTATGAGACAT
This sequence comes from Branchiostoma belcheri, assembly GCF_001625305.1. Classification (NCBI taxonomy): domain Eukaryota; kingdom Metazoa; phylum Chordata; class Leptocardii; order Amphioxiformes; family Branchiostomatidae; genus Branchiostoma; species Branchiostoma belcheri. The sequence continues at coordinate 720,482 of NW_017802403.1, read as the reverse complement.
TCCATGTCATAAAATAATGACAGGTTTTATCGAACCCTTTGTTTTAAGATGAAATAAGTAAAAAAACCATCAAAGTAACATTTTCAAAGCATATGCATAATGTTTACCTTCGCATAGGATCTGCTCTGTTAATTCTGAGTTAAACACATTCACATATATGGTGACTGTTTGGAGAAGAAGAAAAAGAAAAGTTGAAAAACAAAAAGGTTTCCTTCGGTAAACATAAATACCTAATGGCTATTCACGGTGGTAAAATCTGGGCTGCAAATTTCCCACATTTCATAGAACCTGAACTGTGTTCGATCGTGTTCGATCAGGGCAATTCCAATCGAACCCGCGTTCCATTTTGGGGTCACCTGCGGTCATTTACAATAAAGCGGCAAAACAAGTCTTTCTGCCTCCGTGCCTTGCAACAGATAAAAAACAGTACTTTTCTAAAGATAAAAACAGTTTCCTGGACAGTACATGTCCGCTATCATTTTGTTGTGGACATGTAACATGTAACGAAGGTACTGTCGTATCCTGAGGTGACCTTGAATACTGTAATGATTCTTTACGCCAGTATGAATAACATAATGCAGACTTTTGGACGACATTGCATGTCTGCAAAACTCGTTTAAACCTGCAAGCATGTCAAACATACCCCATTCACGGCTCAAAATGACTGTAGCGGTTGTCCCGAAAATCTTGGTTTAGGGATTTAAAAAAAAAATGGCCTCAATTTTGAATTATGGGTAATTTAATGCGAAAAATGTAAAACAATGCCATTTTTTCACCAATATGTCGACAAAAACGAGACTTTAAATCAGAAATTAAAAATTCCTAAAACACGATTTTTTTTATCTTATTCCTAGTAGACTAAGTCCAAAAATATAAAAATCGGGATTTGGGGTAATACACGTAGCCAGGTTTTAACGGTGTTTTTGCCTAAATACCTGACATGACTTGTGGTCGGAAACCCGAAAATAATCGTCGTTTGGAGCGAAATTTTAGAAAATCAATGATTTAACATAAACAGCTAATATCAAAAGGATGTTAAGACGATAATTTCATTTTATTTGACGAACTTTACCATTAAATCTTTTTTGTTCATTTTCAAAATAACTTACCGAGTTGTATTGTTCATAGAGCTGTGTAGTGTCCGTAAAACATGCATACCATGTAAGTACCATGCACAAGTATAACAAGATATTTGGTAATGTTGTAATAGTTGAATAAGTTCCTGCCCTCTTTTCTGTTACATTTAACATTTGTAACATGCTGTAGTTTGTGGGTCTTCAGAGGATGCCATCCAAAATATCACTGTGGAATAATTTTTTTTTTTCCACAGGGCACACCTCGGGTGGAGCTAACGGCAGCCGTGCCCTCTGTAGCTTCATCCGCTCCCATCGCAGCTGCCTTGCCGCCGGCATTGCCGTGCTTCTGGCCCTGGTGGCTGTGGGACTAGTGCCCCTGACTTTCTTCAATAAAGAGGTAAACACTTTTGTGCCTCAAATGTATCCTCAAATGTATTCAATTTGATGTCTTTCTTTCTTTCTCTCTCTCTCTCTCTCTCTCTCTCCCTCCCTCCCACCCCCTCTCACTCTGTATGATACGAAGGTCAAGGTCAAATGTCGGCCTCCTGGTTACTGTCCTTGGTACTACATTAGAACTTCCTCTTTTCGTACCTTTTTCCTTGGCATTCTTGAATTTTTTAGTTGCTGATATGTTTTTGTACCTAGTTCATTATCAGTTGCATGTAATTAGTGCATTCTATTGTTGTCTTCAGAGACAATTGTTGTTCCTTAAGTATTTGATATCTGTTTTTCCTTCAAATGAGTATTTTGTGTCCTTTTAGGAAACAAAACACCTATCCATTACTGTTGATGTGTTGCGACGCGACCTGGACAAAATCTCAAAAATGTTCACCACACTTGACGTCCAAGAAGACATTCGCCACCTCTACACGACTTTTGACGACTTGAAACGCGATCTAGACAACGAGCGGAACGAAAGTGCCGTTATAAAGCAGCTCGTCTACAACATGAGAAATGCTACAGGTGCGTTTGTTTCTAACATTTTTGAATGAATGAATGAATAAATGAATGAAAAATAACAGGTTTATTCATCAAAACACATAGCAGCCGTAAGATGGGTTGAGTGTTTGTATGCACTTGGTACTTTAAAGAACACTACTTGTGTATTACATACTTAATATTGAACACAATTTAAATGAAATAGTTGTTAAAACATGTCATTCTGGTGTATACAAACCTCAACGTTCTTCACAATTAACAATTCCCTGTTTTAGTGCAAAGTGACTTTCTGTAGGTTTTGCTATATCTGGTACTCTTTCTTTTAAAAGTATGGATAATCGGATGATTTTCATTTTCAAGATTACTTGTTTCAGTACAGTGTACTTGTGTATTACTGTTGTTTTGCTGCGTAATATTCTGTTGGGCTAGGGCTAACTTTAATTTGTTTAAATCGGTGTGCAACACTTGCATTATTTAAACATTAAGCCCTACACTACGGGCCTTGTTGCCCTTTACAAAAAAAAAAAGATTAAATCTACCTTTCCAGGAAGGCAGGTGGAAGTTGCCAGGGTTGCAGGGCCTCCAGGAGAACGGGGACCCACTGGGCCGGCTGGCCCTGCAAGGACAACGGGGACCCACGGGGCCGGCTGGCCCTCAAGGACAACGGGGACCCACGGGGCCGGCTGGCACTCAAGGACAACGGGGACCTTGGGAAAGGCACTTTACACGACTTTCCTCACTTCACTCAGGTGTAAATGAGTACCTAGCTTCGGCTAGGGACGTCCCTCGGATAGGACGTTAAATGGAGGTCCCGTGTTTGGGAGAGCCACACCCCACGCACGTTAAAGAACCCACCGCACTTATCGCAAAGAGTAGGGGACCTTCCCGGTGTGAGTGGTTCAAGCCTTACAGTCTGGTCTCGGGGTTGACATCTTTGAAGAGGTGATAGTCACCTGTTATGTCAATCCTTCCACAAATGTGGTAAATCGTCATAAAGTATGTATGTATGTATATATGTATGCATGTGTGTATGTACGTCTGTGTGTAGTTTAGCACGATATCTATAGGGAAGCAATGGATGGATTGTTACAAAAATTAGTGACTTTTGATCTTGATGGGACCTGAAAATGGCTCCGTAGCAGCTTGTTATCGTGCTGAATATGTGGTCATCTGAGCATGCTATAGCGTCACGAATTTTAACCAAAAATTTTATTTTTAACCCCAAAACCAAGGGTATATAAACTGAAGTAACCTTTAATCAATGTGTTTTAAGTACTACTAAACTATGCGAAGTTTCGACCAAGCTATCAAAAGTTACAGGCATATGTATAGTGTACTACTTCCCCATAAGTCCAGGCCACCTTAACCCAAGCGAGGAGGCACATTTTGGAATATTCCATTTGTGTCTTTGTCTGAAACATGTTTCGGAATATCCCATAAAATGACTATATTTAAGACACGAAATGTGATATTCCAAAACATGCTAGAGACATATGGGTTTCTTAATTCTGCATTTGGAGCCGGATCCGAAATGGAACTTTTCAAGACGTGGATGTTATATATATATCAAGTGGTCATACTTAGGTTATACTTTTTGGCAGCATATGTCTCTGTGTGTGTTACTTTTATCTTTCATGATAGGGAGGCATTTATCGCCACATTTGGTAACTTTGCAGTTTTTATAAATGCTGAAATTGTCCCGGTTAAAACCTATGATGTTCTATTCTCAGTTTCTCTTTAAAACAAAACTCTTTGATGGACAAATGCAACTAGTCTGCAGCAAACTCAAACTGCAAGCATCTAAAATACCATGTTGGTGTTAGCTTGCTGCACTAACAGTTTGTTAATACTGAACTGAAGTGGATAAAAGAAGCACAACACTCACAACTACATTATGTCAGATTTAATCTAATGCCACCTCTAACTGCAAGCATCTATACCCAGACGGTGTTAGCTCACTGCACTTAATTCCTATTTGGATGACAGAGTATAATCTAAGTAAATGCTGGGAATACAACAACTGCTGCATGTTAGTGACAAACGCAGCCGGTCTACAGAAAATTCCATGAACTGGATGCATTTATACTCTTTTGAGAATATCTGGCTTCATCGCTGCAGCTGTATATTAGCTTCCCGAGAAGCATTGTTTTGGCTGCATCAATGGCATGATAATGATGAACTTGTGCATTTACTGCTTGAATGTTACACAAGGACAATGCCAGAGTGGGTGGAGTGGACACGACGGCTACTGCTACAAGTTTGAGAGCCGCGAAATCAACTGGTACGAAGCTGGGACAGAATGCAGAACACAAGGTGCAAAGTTAGCCTCCATCACAAGCCCTGAGGAAAACGATTTTATTGCAGGTCTCATCTCGAATTGTGAGTAATAAGCAACTCCCCGTGATCAATTAATGCATTTTTTATGATTCTTAGACATTACGGTTTAACGACTAAAATAAAGAATTACTTTATTTGTTGTTTAGCATAGGCTATAGCTAACGAACGGTCCCCCCATACGAGGGGGGACAAGCGACACTGTAATCTACAACAGATGCTGGCCAGCGTGGCCAGTGTGGTCACTCAGACCCTGCGTTTCTCGGGTGCGGCCGCTAAAAAATCAAGTGAGCGATGTCGGCAAACTTTGACTTCAAGGCGTGGGCCTCCGAGGCCAAACTCTCGTCCGTGACCATCAAAAAGATGGAGGAAGCCGACCTCACGGAACCAACTGCCCTTCAGTGTGTGACGGCGGAGATGTTGAAAGACCTGGAGGTCACGATCGGGCAGTACGCTTTACTCTGCAAGGCTACCGCGAAACTGCAGGTCACAACACCAGCGAAGGCAGCCCTGCAGAAGGTCACTCTGGAGGACCTAAAAGCGGACCAGGCCCTCAACGCCCTTCTCGCCGAAGTCGACGACACAGCGGAGGTCATCAAGGACGACGACCAGTCGTTTTACCTCACTTCCCCGACTTCCAAGCCAGGTGAGAAGCCCTTGCTTATACCCGATTTCGTCGACTCTTACACTCAGCCTGAAAGTGATCACGAGATTGCTAGGGATGGCCAGACGGCCATCATCTTACGTACCAGCAAGACCAAACCAAAGCTAGAGTCCATTAAAGTTCCAGCGTGGTCTGCGGCTAATGCCAAAATCATGGACGCTCTGATCAAGGACAACAAGCTTAAAACTAGGCAGGATATCTCGGACTATCTGAGTTATACGGTGAAGGTTTCTGAGCTCTTCGAAGTGTTCGATTGTGCATCGGTAATGTTGTACGACAACCAGTACAGGGTCATCCAACACCGCAATGAGTTTCGCTGGGGCAAGGATTCCGAGCACCTCCACTCCCGCTTCCTACGAAGTAAGCCGGCCTATGCTCCCCCAGCACGGCCACAGCAGCGCAGACCCGCGGCAGCACGGGCAAAGACGACGGACGGTCAGGAGATCTGTGTCAACTACCAGAACCAGACAGGATGCCGCCGTGCCACGTGCAACTACGCCCATGTGTGTATCGTCCCAGGCTGCGGGGAACTCCATCCACAACACGAGCACAAGAAGCAAAAATAGCAATTCGTGGAGTCCCCATGAACAGCGAAGTATGGCTAACCGAACTTGCGAACGACCCCGACAAAGATTTCTTATTAGATGGAGTGCAAAACGGATTTCGTATCCTACCCGACAACATTGAACTTTCCCCTGTAGAATGCCATAACTACAGGTCAGCGACTGACCCCTCCGTGCGCGAGAAGGTCGAGGCTCAACTCTCCAGCGAACTGGACAAAGGCAACTACAAACAGAGCGACACGAAACCGACAATAGTGAGTGCACTAGGTGCTATCCCTAAGGCGAATTCTGACGACGTACGTCTCATCCACGACTGTAGTCGCCCCGTGGGAACAGCTTTAAATGACTATGTTGAAACAGAACACTTCTCCTATCAAAACCCTTGACGACGCGGTTAACATGTTAGAGCCAGGCTATTTCATGGCGAAGATAGACCTGAAATCAGCGTACCGCTCGGTCCCAATCCACCTTCTACTATGACGCCACCGGACTGAAATGGCAGTTTGACGGACAGCGTGAGTACACTTATATTTTCGATACAAAGCTACCGTTTGGCGCCCGACGATCACCTGAAGTATTTCATAGACTTTCCCAATCAGTGAGGCGGATGATGAAAAGACGCGGATACCACACAATAGTTGTTTACTTAGATGATTTTCTCATAATCGGAGCGACGTATGTGGAGTGCCACCTGGCATTCCAAACCCTGGTGGACCTTCTGACACGATTAGGGTTTGAAATAAATTGGCGTAAAGTGGTGTACCCTACGCAACGGATTACCTTTCTTGGCATTGACATTGACGCGGTGGAGCGAACTCTCTCCTTACCCAGTGCGAAACTATGCGACATGCGGACCCTACTATGCGAACTGAGCGAGCGGAAGCGGGTCACAAAGCGAGAGCTGCTTAGCCTGCTGGGGAAACTCAACTGGGCGGCTCGAGTTGTCCGTGGCGGACGGACTTTCATGCGGCGACTTATTGACCTCTCCAAGACACTGCGACGCCCCCACCACTTCACCAGACTTTCTGGAGAGGCTAAGGCGGACTTGGACTGGTGGACGAAGTTCATGTCCAGGTTCAACGGGACAGCGGTCTTCCTGGACAGAAACCCAGTTCCTCCTACAATATTTAGTACGGATGCGTGCGATAATGGCGGGGCGGCGTTTTATAGCGGGGACTGGTTTTATATTTCCTGGCGTCAAGATGAACCGGACATGTGCAATAGGCACATCAATGAGAAGGAACTCTACACAATCATTCTAGCGGCGAGACGATGGGGCTCTCTATGGTCTGGCAAACGGCTCTTAGTGCTCGCGGACAGTGACAGTTCAGTCTGTGCGATAAACAAAGGCACATCGCCGTCAACCCGCTTTATGCGATGCATTAGAGAGCTATTCTGGCTGTCTGCCGAGCACAACTTCTCCTTACAAGCCCGCCACGTGAAAGGCAAGGACAACACTCTGGCGGACGCCCTGTCAAGGCTTGATGACCCCGCACAGGCCGAGCTCGCCAAGACCAGAGTACTGCAGTGGACACTTGAGAATACAGGAGTTTCGGTTGACTGCCACCGACCACATGTGTCAAAAGAACATTGGCTGTTTTGCCAACCCAGGCGACTTCCTGGCTCCCAGTACAGACCAAGACACATGTGCAGTGACTCGTCCCTAACTGCTGTTTATCTTCCCCACTGCAGACCACATCTTGGAAAGTGAAGCCTCGCTCGATGCGGACATCCGATACTACCGGGCGGGCACGTATGCTGAGTCGACCAAAGCGACATACCGGTCCCAGCGGCGAGCGTATCTCCGGTTCTGTCTCTTCCACCAATACACACCTGTTCCGGCAACCCCCAAAACGATAAGCAGATACGCGGTGTTCCTGGCACGGACACTGAAATACACTAGCGTGGTGAACTACCTCAACATTATACGCATCCTCCACCAGGAAGCGGGATACGGCAACCCCTTGCAGGATAACTGGCTCCTACAAACCACCCTACGCGGTATCCGTCGGATCAAGGGAGAGAGTCCCAAACAAAAACTCCCTATAACCCCCGATGTCTTGCGTGCCATCCACGAGCGCTTGGACCTAGCCCGGACTCAAGACGTGGTGTTCTGGGCGGCCTGTACGGTGGCCTTCTTCTCGTTTTTCCGAAAATCTAACCTCCTGCCGAAGACGACAAAAACATTCGACCCGAGCAAACAACTATGCAGGAGAGACTTTCGCCTCTTTGAGTGGGGCGCGATCATTACGGTGAGGTGGAGCAAGACAATTCAGTTCAAAGAGCGTGTGCTGCAAATCCCCATTCCGCGAATCCCCGGGTCGCCACTGTGCCCCACCACAGCGGTGGAAAACGCATTCTCCCGGACCAAAACAGCAGCCGCGGACGGTCCCGCGTTGGTTCTCCCCCAGGAAACGGGGCAGGGACGGTACACGGCACTTACACACCAGCCTTTCGTCCGGACATTGCGTCACCTACTGAAACAGTGTGGCTATCGGGACTCTGAATACAGCGGCCACAGTTTCCGTCGCGGAGGAGCAACATGGGCCTCCGAGTGCGGAATACCCCCAGAACTGATCAAACTACAGGGGGACTGGCGATCAAATGCGTACCAGCGCTACACGGCAGTCACATTGAAAGGACGGTTGTGGACAGTAAAGACAATGGCTAACGCCTTGGTGTAACTGTAAACAAATAGTTCAGCGTAGCGTTCTATGTTAGAGTAGCTTAGCGGTCACTTCACTCTTATTGCATTGTTTAATACTCTTATGGCATATTCTACCACTTCTAACTTGTTCTTCTGACTGGGGGGATTGGAGAAAATTAGACGGTCTTTTATTGTTGTATAGTTGATATACTAATAAAATGACATTGAACCCCCAGTCAGACTCACTACTTGCATGTAGATAGCATTAGGTTAAAGACTAAAATAAAGAATTACTTTATTTGTTGTTTAGCATAGGCTATAGCTAACGAACGGTCCCCCCATACGAGGGGGGACAAGCGACACTGTAATCTACAACAGATGCTGGCCAGCGTGGCCAGTGTGGTCACTCAGACCCTGCGTTTCTCGGGTGCGGCCGCTAAAACCCGCCCACCCACATCCTGTAATGAATACGTCAGCGCTTTAACTAACGATTGTATATATTATACATATACATATATGTACACATTTATTTCTCCTGTGGAGAAAATTAGACGGTCTTTTATTGTTGTATAGTTGATATACTAATAAAATGACATTGAACCCCCAGTCAGACTCACTACTTGCATGTAGATAGCATTAGGTTAAAATATATTTGAATTAAGATTATTACATTTGGTAGACTGAACGAAAGTCTCTTTATAACATACTATATGAATTTTAATCCAAAGTATATAGTATTGACCATTAATAACCGTACTTTGGAAATATAGAACGGTATAACGTAAGTGGCTACTAGACATTAGAAATTCCACAAAAAAATGTACTTTTAACATTGTACTAGTCTCACACTGCATTGCATATCCTTTTTTGCACATAGATTATATTACTGCCTTAAGATACAACACAACAGTTCAAAAATTGCAATTCAAGTACAGGCTGCATAAAAATGGACTGAAATATCTGATTCACTTAGTACACTTGGGTTAGCGCCTACTCTTATTGATAAGCGTAGTGGGTTCTTCTACGTGCTTAATGCGTGCATATCCCCAAACATGTTAACAAAGGACTGATGGATATACATCTGATTTAAGATGATTTCCCTAACTTAAACCAGGAATTCATATTCACTGCTAAGTATTGAAATAAGCGTAAAATATAGACTAATCTCCCAGTTGTTCATCTTGCTTGCCTGCAGCCCCATATGACGTGTGGATTGGACTTCATAGACATGGAAAATCTTGGACATGGCGTGATGGGTCACCACTCACATATAACAACTGGGGACCTGGTCAGCCCGACCTCCTTGACCTTATGTTCAAAGGTGGAAATAGATGTGTTTCCATGCACTCTAAGGTGGGTACTCCCTTTTCTATTACAGAACAGTTACTGTAGTGAAACCTCTGAAGGGAGGGTAATACAAATACTGTTTATCTTCAGAAAATGAAAAAAAAATGTTTTAGGCAGTTTTCGACTTCTTCCATTGAAAACAAATAAGGCCAATGACCTTTAGGAGATACCAACTACCGGCCATATGCTGTTTAATTTTCAGCAGTGTGTTTGAGTGTTCTGTGTTTGAATCACAGAATTTATTATTTTGTTGGTATTTCTGGATGATGATAAACATTTGACACTTTTAATACATTTCATTAATTTTTGTCATCTAATAGATATCATTTTATATATTATCCTATTAGTTTTGTTTCTATCTATAATATATATTACATTGCAATATTTTTATTTTCCTCAGATATATTTTGGTCAATGCTTGTATAAGTTTTCTTATTGCTTGTTGTTTACGTAACATTTCTTACAGGTGGCCTCATATTGGCGTGGAATGTGGAAAAGAGGAGATTGGAAGCACAGAAAGTGTTCCAATAGATATCCTTTTATTTGCAAGAAGCTAAAACTATGATATCATTGTAGATGTAATTAAAATACACCTTATACTGTTACAGCTTTCTGGGACCCGGCAACAACAACTAAGACGTTCATTCTTGTCGTGATTCTTTCTTATGTAAAAAAATTCCATCTTATCTTTCATAGACATGCGTAACCTTTTACTAATGATGTTTTGCCTTTTTATATCATAGCACAGACTTAACTTGAATAATAGTATGACTGTAATACGTATAGCTTTGTAGCGACAGTAGATGGGGAGAGAATGAGTTGACAACGATGTACAACCATGGAATGTGTAGCTTTAATGAACTAAATCATGCTGCACTACCGCACAAAGAATAAGGGAAGTAATGAAAATTATAGATTCTATGTTATGAGATGGCATACTTTTACACTTGAAAATATTTTCGGGATATACTTGATGCAGGTTGCTGATCACTTAAAACGTAAGTAAATGCGTAAGCGAAGAGTAAGGATAACGTAGTACATGTACATTTAGAAAACTGTTAACTGTGTGTTTGTGTGTGCGCGCGCATGTTATTCATAATTCTTTTTGAAAAGCAAATAACATTTGCCCCTAATAGTCTGACTAGGTGCGAGAAACTTACATGACAAGACATCAACATCAACTGAGTTTATAAATTACGAGCACAAGAAATCATACGTACACAAACTATAGTGTGTGGTAGAACTTCCTTGTGATATTCTAAAGTTGTTCCACCACTGTTACGCGGCGTTCTGTATCTGTATCTATATCAGTATATAGCTGGTATAACCGCCCTTCGGCGTAACACACCAGCAGCGTTCTTCTGTTTAAAGTTGTCCAAAAGACATCACCGTATGAAAACTTTAGAAAGCCATGTAAATGTAAAATATCGCTGCCAATAGTCATTCATTTTCTTTATTTTTCCATTGTATTTTGTAACCATTTTTTATTGTTTTTCAGTCTGTAATGAATGTTGACCTATTAATGGTTTTACACTAAAGTATTACCCTTGAAGAAGCATTCGCACCGAGCATCTAATGTAAATTGTACTTTTTTGCACACTTGTACCTACCAGGCAATAATGTGAAACCGTTCCGTAGATGATTAAGACGAAAAATCGCCTGTCACCTTTATGTTACAATGTTTGACAACAGAAGACGGGAGACACTTGCCTTGAATTGTAGTGTGTGTTTTTTTTGTTTTTTTTTTTGTTGAATAAAGAAAGGGGGTGCTCGCTGAGAGGGGAACAGTTCAGAGAGACACAGGGCAGAGAGCAGTCACAGGTTGAAGTTCTCTGAAGCGAGCCTCCCGTATGTGTGTACCGGCCAAGCCTGTGTCCTGTGTGTGTTCTTTAGTCCTGTAGTCAGTCCCTCTAGCAGCATGACAAGGAAACCAAGGTTACTCAACAACAACAGGCCCCGCTTACAATAAAAATAACATGATGCCTTTTTTTGCCTCCTACACACCGTCGGCATGCGGGCAAGCTAGCTAAAAAGTATTTACAGTGTCCGTTGTTAAATTATTGTTGTAATGTTTTACTATTCATCTGTGATTCACCCACCTGTCGTATTGCGATGTCTCGCAACACAAAGGACTTTGCTTTCTTTGCTTAGCATTCCGCACAAAATGATAAGAGTATGCGTGTTTTCCATGCAAGTCTATTAGTGGAATATTGCCTATTTTTAGTGACTCCGAGGGTAGAATTGAATATCTCATTCTGCTAACCCCCAAACGTCTTGATTTTACAGCAATTCCTTTTTTTTTTTTCAAAGAAAAGGAGGCAATAATAGAGGCGCGAATAGCAATATTGCCCACTACCGTTGCCCACAAGGAAGTATAAGCCTGGAAAGGGGCCCTTGTTCTGTGTTCTGGATTGCAAATACTTCTTTGAAAGCTCGTCGACTTTGTAACGCCAGCTTAAATTGTAGCACGGCAATCGAATTATTAAATTACGCCTTCTGACATTTCTTTTAAAACAATAAGTTCTTTGATGCGTGTACCGTAATCTTAAAATGAGAGTTTTACACCAAAAATTAGTCTATAGTTTGCAGAAAAACAACATTCCATTGGACACGTCATACCTGGTGTAGATTGTCCACAAAAAAAATATAGAAGATACCACAGCAGACTTACTATCATGGTATTCATTGCTACATTTATGCATGAAACTGTTTGCCCGGTGTCTGAACAGTACAGTAAAATAGGAAAGCAAGCCAGGCCTGTCCGAAACCCTCTCTCCGGGCCCGACAGCAGCAAGACGAGCGGTAGCAGCCCACGCCATCTTCCATCCGCTGTCCTCCTGCGATCTCCCGATGTTCTCCCTCGGAACGGCGCTTCTGACATGAGGCCAGGCACTTCTTCAGACACGTATGAAGAAGCCGAAAGAGTGTACTCTACAATGAAGGATGAGAATCTGCATACATAAGAACTAGTGTGGTCTAACATAACTCCTGTCCACAGAGCGCACCACGTGTGGTTCAAGCGGCCGCCGTGCCCACTGTAGCTTCTGGCTCTGCCATCGCAGCTGCCAGGCCGCGGGCATTGCCGTGATGCTGGGCCTAGTCGCTGTGAGACTAGTGCCCCTACAAAACTGGAAATATTCTGAATAAGGCAATCTTTGTGGTATTGTCACATACTGCTTCACATTAGAACATTTAATATGCATTTGATACTTTGAGCATTCAAAACTGCAGAAACAAACCCCAAGATGAGTCCTTTATTTTAAGGCTGGGCTGTACCCTACAAATCAGCCCAGTGCCATTCCAGGACCAATTCACGTCAGAATTTTAGGTATTTTAGTTTTGGTCCATGAGAGTCACTTTACACTGGGACAGTGTGTTTTCAACTCATTATAGATGATCCCTAAAAACTGCACTGGGTGCTTTTAAAATACTTATTTCTTGTGGTTTCACTATAGAACTCCAATAAATACATGGAAGGAAGGAAGAACTTTATTGCACGACAATTGTACAGGGTACATTGTATGGCAAATAGGTAACAATAAGTAGCATAGTAAAATAGATAGCTATAGAATAAAACTTGACAACTTATTTATAGAAAAGAAATAATCAAAAGTTAGCTTAGGCTTTACAATCAGGCGGAGTTATCTATGGGTACATGTGACAGCAAATCAGTATTCTTTCTAATAATTACAAACCAGTCTTTTATGTATCTACCCATTTTTGCATTTGCATGGGCTGCTGCATTGAAATATATAATAAAATCTATCTGTAGCAACAAGTACATGTACACTGCAGGTGTACAGAGGGAACAATCCTTGAACAGACCAGTCTGAAATCATGGAAATCTCGTCGATAAAAACATACATTTTTCAAAATGACTTCAAAAAAATACATGTAACAAATGAGAAATAGCAAAATAGCGGAAACTGGGATAGGAGTAAACAAAAATGTTTTAACACCTTTCTGTTCCTCTCTTTTTCTAGGCTTGAAGTATGAAAATTCCAAGTTTAGATACTCCGTCTTTGAAAAGCCACGAATTTGATTTCATCCCTTTCTCATGTGACCTCAGTAGATTTTTTATATATTTTTCTAAAGCGAATTGTCATAGAAGGGCTTGAAAAAAACGTGTGTTTAGTTTTATGTTTGTCTTTTCTATTTACTTGTTTCTAATTCTCTTTTCTCTTTACTTCAAGGTTCATTTTTATATCGACCTTGCAGGAATACATATGATATTACTTAAATGATATTGATATTTACAATATCCAAACAAACACATAACATTACATTTCGTTACATACGCCAAACAACAGCAACTGGATATGATTTTGGAAATGGTCAGACGTTTACATGACTATATAGAGGAACAATAAAATCATCGAACATTATGGTGACATAAAGCTTTAGTCGCCCATGCTTGACGGGGGCTTTTGAAAAAAAATGTGCCTCCTGTCGTAAAAATATGCTACTCTGGCGTCGGGCGATGATTTCACGATCAAAACATACGACAGAATGATCATCGACTTTGTAACGCCAGCTTAAACCAGCGCAGCGCACGGCAATCGAGCCATTAAATTACGCCTTCTGACATTTCTTTTGAAACGATGTGTACTTTGATGCAAGTACCTTAATCTTAAAATGAGAGTTTTACACCGAAAATTAGTCTTTAGTTTGCAAAAAACAACATTCCATTGGACACGTAATACATGGTGCAGATTCTGAAACGGGCTTTTGGGTTTTGGCAATCTAACAGTTAAATTACGCCTTCTGACATTTCTTTTGAAACAATTTGTGCTTTGATGCGTGTACCTTAATCTTAAAATGAGAGTCTTTGCACCAAAAAAACAATATGGTGTAGATTATCCACAAGAAGAAAAAGGCCGTTACCACAGCAGACTTACTATGGTATCAATTGCTGTATTTATCCGTAAAACTGTTTGACTGGTTTCTGCACAGTACAGTAAAATGCGCAAGCAAGCAATGCCTGTCCGAAACCCTCTTTCCGGACCCGGCAGTTGAAAAAAATGATAGTTTTACAACGAAAATTAGTCCGTAATTTGCAGAAAACAACATTCCATCAGCCATGTCATACATGGTGTAGATTAGTCACATAAGATAAAAGCCGTTACCGCATCAGACATCTGACAGTCTCAATTATCTGAAGCAAGATAAAACACGCAGATGTGGCCTGAAACGGGAAAGTTTAATGTATAGTTTCCAAAGAAAAACGCCAATCAGTAAGTTCAAGTGCAAGGAACATTCAAGTAACAATATATCAAACTTATTCACAGTTACTACCTCATACCAGTATATATATACTATCACTATAGCTAAGGTTGAACGAAGGCTGAAGTTCATCGGACACTGCTACAGAAGTGAGGATGAAATTATAAACCAGTTATTACTGTGGGAGCCCACACATGGAAGAAGAAGTCGTGGTCGTCCAGCAAGAAACTACATAAATCAATTAATGGACGACACCCAGCTCGACAGGAAAAACGTAATGAAGGATAGGGAGAGATGGAGAGCTATCATTGGCACCGAGGGAAGCTCGACCCAGTGCGTGGAGTGCTAGCTAAGGTGGTGATGGGGAGGTGGTGTGTCGAAATTCAAACGGACCGGGCCGAAAATATGAACCGTCTCCCCCCAAAACAGAACCAACTGAGAAAGTTCGGCAGTCACGTGGGGGAGCGGTCACGTGGTTTGTGGGCCGATTGAAATCTTGTAGTTGTATCTAATTACCAAAAATTTCCATGCGGACAATTTTTCCCACAAGAAGACCAGGAGACGTCTTTCCACGATAAAAAAAGGAACCAAAGCAAAAAACTTAAAAAAAAAAAAAAACGCAACGTACACATCAACATATATATTAAAATTATATGACTTTGCCTTTTAGATTTTATTTTGTAAAGATTGAAGATACTTCTAATGGTATGTGTGATTTATATAACTAACGACTATTCCAAGTTCAGGGTGATCCAGCTACTGTGTTGTGTTTTGGCCAATTTTTCAAGTTTAATATTTTGTGGAAAGTGATACAAAACATGATAATTCAAAAATAAAACGTCGGCTAACGGTGAGCACGGTGACCACGGAAGCGGTGGATTGCTCATTCCTTGACAAAGACTGGAGTTGTACAGTCGAAAATTTGAGTGAGTCCAATTTCTTGTGTTGGAAATTACAGTTTAAACTTGCTTCATTATGACTTCTACCAACACAGATGAGCTTTCAAGTTAATATCTGTAACTTGACTTCGCTTTTAGGGATATAGCTTGTGTCCCTGCCAACATCGACCTCTATAACGCCCTTGTCACACGCCTCGCGAACATGGATGATCTCTGATTTAGCTGATTTGGATTCAGCTTTGTTGATATTAGAATTAGCATGTTAATTGAAATTTAAAACATGAAGTGCACCAATATCAACACCGCTGACACCTAATACGTAAAATACACAGAGCAAATAATACTGCAAAATTGGAATTGCGATTTAGGTTAAAAGGCTACACACTGATGAAAGGTATTATATATTTTGATGTAGGAGCAAGTAAAATAATTTTCAAGAATCGCACATCCTTAGAAAGCAGTAAATTGTACGAATCGGTTCCCATGATGACAGTGCAATTTATTGCTTTGGAATAAAGCACAGTTCACTTTTTTTTTGGGGGGGGGGGTACTCTTTTTGCTCTAAAGCGACTTTCTCACCGCAGAACTCCCTC
>NW_017802403.1:688318-704177 GCF_001625305.1 Branchiostoma belcheri | reverse complement strand
ACGTTTTCAAAATCATATCCAGTTGCTTGAGTAACTGTTTTTTGGCAAGACCAGGAGACGTCTTCCCACGATAAAAAAAGGAACCTAAGCGAAAAACTTAACGCAACGTACACATCAACATATATATTAACATTATATGACTTTGCCTTTTAGATTTTATTTTGTAAAGATTGAAGATACTTCTAATGGTATGTGTGGTTCGTATAACAAACGACTATTCCAAGTTCATGGTGAACCAGCTACTGTGTTGTATTTGGGCCAATTTTTCAAGTTTAAAATTTTGTGGAAAGTGATACAAAACATGTTAATTCAAAAATTAAACATCGGTTAACGGTGAGCAGTTTAAACGCTGAGTTATTTTGAACATGCCATACATTACTTCACAATGGGTCCATGCGGACAGAGCTCATTGGGCACATGTCAAGATACAATGTTGTTTCATTCTGAGATGTGTTGCAGATGTTACATGTCGTAACAGAAAAGAGAGAAGGAATTTCTTTGAAAATTACAACATGGAAGCACTCTGATATCTTGAAATAGCCGTGTGGAATCATCCAAAATCAGTGACCCCCGAGGGAGTATTCAAATCAAACGTGCCCGTACGAATGTACGTTGCACCACCAGCTGTTACGTTCAGGTTAGGCCACACCGTCTTAATTTTATGGATGACATCCGCTCGTGCTTTGATCTTTGCCCGCTCTAAAAAAAGTTCACAATTACCAGTTCAATTCAAGGACATATTTCAATACAACTCAGATATCCACAGTTACAGTACCAGAAAGCAAAATGATTTAAGGCCAATCCTAACAAAATCAAATATGAAACAGTTTACGATAATGTTTAGAGGCCCGTTAATTTGGAACAGTATAAGTCATTCACAGCAGAATTGCCAATCCCTCCCAACTTTCAAACGACATTTAAAAACTGACCTAATAGAGAAGCCATCTACCACTTCCTGATTTGTTTTTGTTTTCCTTGTTTTCTTATGCTACGGTTTTTTCCTTGCGTTAATATTGGTTTCTTATGTTGTTCTTACCATATCAACTTATGATTTGACTAATGGAAATGTATTTTTTGTTGAATACGATATGTTTTTGATTGTCTTACTTTATTGTTCAGATATTTAGTTTGCCGTGTTAACTTTATATTATCTTGTTTGAGTTAATTTTCTCTTGTTTGTCCCTTAAGACATGCATGTTAATTGTTAACGTAAATAATGTTGTAAATATGAGATCATCAACAGGATTTGGGAGAGCCCACTAGATAAACCTCCTGGTTTCTTGGGCTCTCCTGCATGTATTTGATTGTACATAATTTCTTTTCATACCATTACTTTTTTTATGTGCGAAAGGACAATAAACAAACAAACAAACAAAACAAAAAAAGTCCTCCGAGCCTCTGGCCTGGCTCTAGGCCTGGGTAGTCCATGATAGTTAGCGACAATACGGAGACGGTGGTAACTCTGGAGGACGGCACCCATGCAACCGAAGCTCCACGACTCAAGAACAAGTACATACGTACAGTGCTGATTCATAAATTCCGCTAAAAGCCAGCATGCGCCGGCTTGTCGTATACGTCAATATGTACTGCAGCTAATTCACATTCACAATTTTGGTCGGATTTTTTTTAATTCGCCCGCGCGCACTAGTTTGGGGATCTTCAGAGGATGTTATCCATAAAATTAAGACGGTGTGGCAGTAGCTACATATAGCGTCATGTCGGACGAACAGATGTCAGTGTTCATATGAAGTGTGTGTGTTTTATGTGACAACAGCTGGTGTTCGTACAATTGGATTCTACATTGTATACGACGGAAAATGTTTAACAAACATGATTTTATGAGGCCTTTCATCTTTAGTTGTAAAGTAAGTATCAGTGAATGGATGACATCGACAGAAGGGCACGGATACGAAGTCTATAAAGTCAGGAGGGAATCAAAAGTGACCGCCGAAAGACAGAGTCCACTGCCTTCATAGTTAAGAGAGGATAGATACACCCTGAAGTCTACTGCCTCCTTCACACTCCATGCGGTAAGCATGTGTAGTCTAGCTCCGTATTTAACACTACAAGAAAATACATCTCTAAGCAGATCTTTTGGTGGCTGCAAAGAGAGGATCAAATTGGCTAGACATAACTTTTTAATTTGTTTTTAGTTATTTTGTAGATTACACCGTATCTTTCAACATACTATTAAGCCATTGTGTTGGATCTAAAGTTTTAACTTTAAACATGTAACTACCAACACAGATGAACTTTCATGATAGTACATTATTAAGCCATGTTTTTCAGGTGCACACTACTATATAATAATCTTTACCACGTTGAAGTGAGTCACCTTGGGGTGCTTAAGTATACAAATCCCCATAGTGTGCTCTGCCACTGTACTGCTCGCTCGATCTAATGAATATTCATGAACACATATGAGCCCTGATTAATATCCATTAGTACACACGAGCTCTGATTAATATTCATGAGCACACGCGATTCACATGCTCGGGATCTATTTCCGGAAATTTATTTCCCTCCTTGTCAGAAGGAACTGTCAGTCCTCGCGAACGGAAGCGCTCCAATTTCCTATTATAATTAACCTTTGTGATTGTTTCTGCTGACTTGTAAGGTCACACCAACCTAATGTTCTGGATGACATCCTTTGAAGACCCCCCCAAACTAGTTGCGCGCGGGCGAATAGAAAAAATTCCGGCCAAAAATAAAAAGACTACTAAACCACAGATATACAAAGCTGGTATTGTGAATTTACGGCAGTACATAGCGACGTATACGACAAGCCGGCACATGCTGGCTTTTTGCGGAATTTATGAATCTGCAAGAGTTCTTGCCGTCGTTCGGTAGCCTGGACGCCATCCGATCCAGATTTACAACCGGCTCCGTATTGTCACTAATTACCATGGACTAGAGTCCTAGTCTAGAGGCCTAGAGCCTCGGAGGACGTGATTTTTTTCGAAAACAGGCGAAAATCAATGCGCGCGCGGATGTCATCCAAAAAATTAAGTCGGTGTGGCCTAATTTACATGCACGGTTTTGGTCCCAACAGGCACGATTTCTGGTGTCAGTAGCCCGTGTTTTGAAAGAATAACTCTCGATCTAAGCAAAAAAAAACAAACTTTTGTCTCATCACAAATTGAAGAAATTTAGGGACTGCTAAAGATATCTGTAATTTATGAAGCAAGTTTAAACTGTAATTTCCAACACAACAAATTGGACTCACCCAAATTTTCGACAGTACTACTCCAGTCTTTGTCAAGGAATGAGCAATCCACCGCTTCCGTAATGTCACGCAGATAACACACGTGACTCCGTGATCAGTGGATCATAGGTTACAGAAAGTCTGTGGCGCCCCCCGTCTCTGTTGAGGGATGGCTGTAATGCCCTGATGTAGATGGCCTTTTTAATCCCGTGTGTTATCTGGGTGACCACGGAAGCGGTGGATTGCTCATTCCTTGACAAAGACTGGAGTTGTACAGTCGAAAATTTGAGTGAGTCCAATTTCTTGTGTTGGAAATTACAGTTTAAACTTGCTTCATTATGACTTCTACCAACACAGATGAGCTTTCAAGTTAATATCTGTAACTTGACTTCGCTTTTAGGGATATAGCTTGTGTCCCTGCCAACATCGACCTCTATAACGCCCTTGTCACACGCCTCGCGAACATGGATGATCTCTGATTTAGCTGATTTGGATTCAGCTTTGTCGATATTAGCATTAGCATGTTAATTGAAATTTGAACATGAAGTGCGCCAATATCAACACCGATGACACCTTATACATAAAAGACACAGAGCAAGTAATACTGCAAAATTTGAATTGCGAATTAGGTCAAAAGGCTACACACTGATGAAAGGTATTATATATTTTAATGTAGGAGCAAGTAAAATAATTTTCAAGAATCGCACATCGTTAGAAAGCAGTAAATTTTAAGAATCGGTTCCCATGATGACAGTGCAATTTATTGCTTTGGAATAAAGCACAGTTCACTTTTTTTTTGGGGGGGGGGGGGGATACTCTTTTTGCTCTAAAGCGACCTTCTCACCGCAGAACTCCCTCAACCATAGTTTAGAATGGTTTATTTCAAATTGAAATCTCCAGACATACACAGTTTCAATTACCACCACACTGATAACAGACTCGCAGGCAGCCATACTGGCTGCCTGAATTGATCTGACGTCACAAAATATCATTAAAATATGGGTATTATTGTTAAAACATTATAACATATTATTAAATATTGTTAAAATTTATAAATCGTAAAATATTCCTCTGCTTTAGAAAATGGATTGATAATCAATATACATGTTTAAAACGTTACGCAGTAAAAAAAGGTTCGGTGAGAGGCTGCTGTACAACATTAGCAACAGATTACTCTTACATTGCCGTTTCAGAGTTATTCAGTAACTTAACCATGTATGGTAGTGCGCTGTTTCTAAAGCGTTCGCTTCTTGTTCTAAAACAGTCAATCTGGTTACTGGACCGTGTTGTACGTCCACTGATGTCCCCACGGCGGGGAGGGAACCAATGCCGGTAGTCAGGAGATTGTAAGAGTTTTTTGGCAAAAGTCAGGCAGAGGTGGTCTCGCCGTCGTTCCAAAGTCTCGAGGCCAAGTAGGAGACAGGCGTCAGCATAGTTTGTGTAGTTTTTGCCAAGGATAGTTCTGACGGCACGGCGTTGGATTCTCTCCAGCTGGTTACGTTGTGCTTGTGTAAGGCATGGATGCCACGCTGGTACTGCGTACTCACACACTGGTCGGACGTAGCTTGTGTAGTTTAAACGATATTATGTAAGATTTTTGCACCAAAACTGTAAGTATAAATGATTACAAATTTTCTCGTCTAAATTGTCATTTTCAATTACTTTCGACATATTGGTGTCGCTATTTCGCTTTTCCGGCGACTCAGTGCAGAGCGAGAATAAGTCGCGCCAGGCCCGCTGTATTTTAGGAGGCTCCTTGAAAGAATGTAAACAAACAACATGGCCGCGATCCGCGCCAGCACCGAGGAGTTGACAACTTTTCTACACGTTTTTACGGCGTAACGCCGCTGATCTTTTACTCCCCTAATGTCATTTTCAACCCAGGTAGGCTGATAGCGCAAGAAAATGTGAAAAACAATGTTTAAAACAGTGAAAATCTTATATAATATCGCTTTAAGAGTAGGCCGGGTAGGCCGGCTGTGGTTGGCTGGTGTTCAGCGAATCACAACAACCACGATTCTATCAAGGTTTATTTTCCTCTACAGTTGAGTGCCTTAGAATGTACTTATTGTGCCCGTTTTCAAACAGTCACGTTTTACCCATCTATAACCTATTTCTAAAATGAAGCCTGCGTTACTTACAATGACATGCTGATTACTTTGTTCTACTTTACTGTACTACAACCGATGCCTACAAGCCATTACATTACTTTGCCCTATTTTGCTAAGCTGGTAGACAATCAAGACTATTACTTTGTCCTAGTTTACCAATACTCGCGGGTACCTTTATCATCGCCTTGGCTCGTGTGTGAGGCCACAGCAAGTAATTTGCTAGGATTACATCAGCGCGCGCATTGATTTTTGACAGATTTTGGAAAAACAAAATTGTTGCCCTCCGACGGCGGTCAACAAGCCGAAAATGGGTTAGATGCTATATACGTCCAATCAGTTCTGTCTCGCATTGCCCAAAACTGCCTATTTTTCAAAGAAAGTTTTTTCAGTGACTAGAGGCATAATTGCTCGCCTTTGATGGTAAGTGTCGACAATCTATGGTGTTCCATCGCATTGAATATCTAGTAGTGTATTTTGTTTGTTTGTTTGTTTGTTTGTTTGTTTGTTTGTTTGTTTAGGAAGCTCACATTAGTGATAATACATCACTATTTTTCCTGGAGTCCTTTTACATAGAATACAGCATATAGTTATATTAGTAACTATTATTTACATACACTTTTAACTAATTTTGCTAAACTGTATATGTATAATGGCACGACAAGCTCTTTATTAAATTGTTCTGGTTGATGTTTACATATTCAAAAGGACAGGTAATACGGTTGAGTACAGGAATAAAAGACCTGTTGGTTACTAGTATGTTAAGTATCATGTTTTGTCCCCTCAATTTTTGTTTAACTATTTTTACGGTCTTAAATTAAAAGTTGAAAATGTAGAAATCTTTTTTTTTTTGGCCCGCCTCATTTTTTTTCGTCGCATCGCATTAGATATTTAGTTGAAGGAGGATGCCATCCACAAAATGTACTTGTTGTGGGCTAAATTGGATTGACCTATTCTCTCGAAAAGGCTTATGGGGTTTAGGGAGAATAAGTAACTAAGCAGACAAAATCACATGGATCCCCCTCTATCATTGGTTCACTGATATTCCACTCTTCAATTAGGTCACCCTGCTTTTACATACACGTGACTAGATAAAGTAGCCTGTTTATCTTAGGCCGTGTCTAAGTGAAGTCACCCAAACCGCGATTCGGGTAGCTCACATTCCTCACATCTGGTCCACGTGCCACACAATCCTTTGAAACCGTGTCCGTTCACAATTCGCTTGAGCTACATATATTGTTGTTTGATGAAAACACGCAAGGTAGCGTGTTATTAATGTTAGAGGTCAACGACCTGCTTGCTGATGCCCCCCTCCCAGCGTATCTCGGCCGAATGCCGACGTGGTCCCGCCAGAGGCAGTGAAGCTCGCCCTAGAACGGACACATTATTTGACCATTACTGCTCTTTAAGTTGCTGCCACGTAAAGTTAGTATTGCGTATAAATAAAGAAATATCACCCCGTAATCCATGACCAGGCGAAGTTACATTGAAATCACATTGCGTTCAGACGCAAATCGCGATGCGGGAAAACCGATTCGAAACCACCTCTACAAGTGGTTTGGGATCGAGGCGCTTTCAATGTGATTTGGAGCGTTTAGATGAAGCCACTTGAAACCGGCTTCGGGGTAAACCACATGTAAAGCGCCTTGGGTGACTTCACTTAAACACGGCCTAAAAAGCCAGGCCATTGGAAATACATTAGGAATAACAGGTGACTACAGGGCCATTGATTGGTTTTCTGTCTGCAACAAGTGTAAGTAAGAGAGATATGAAAAGGTTCAATAATGCAATCATCGATTGCCTCTGCCAGTTATTATTACATCATATGCTTGGACAAACATTGTTTTAGTGCTACGATATAGATGTGCACAGTCGTTAGATGATATTAAATATGATGGATCAGACTGTTGACACAGAACTAGGTTAATAGGTCTGTCCATGTCGTCAGAAATGATTAAGCTAACAGTTCATTACGGGTACTTTATGGAGTAAAGCTGCGATAGCTAGGGAGTCTATGTTCGATCAGTACGTCGGTACATGTTCTCTCAGTAAGTCACCAGTTTGTCTTCACACAGAAGATGCTGAATTGTACGGCAAACGTAAGCAGCAGTGACAGCTCGCTGGAGGAGGTTGCCAACTCTTCCTGCCCGGAGGCTGTTGTTGTAGGAGTGAGCAAGACGCCAGCACCTCTGCCTGTACCAACATCATGGGACAACTACGTTCCACCGGCCATCTTTGCCGTGATTTTTCTTGTCGGGATGTCTGGCAATTCCCTGGTGATATACGTGGTGGCGTTTTTCCGTAAGATGCGGACCGTGACCAACTATTATCTGTGTAACTTGGCCGTGACAGACATGGCGTTTCTGTTGTGCTGTGTCCCCTTCACCGCTGCCCAGTACGCCATGCCTTCCTGGGTGTTCGGAGAGCACATGTGCAGAATGGTCAACTACATGATGCAGGTAAGATATCTGTAAATTTGATACTATTAGTACTGCATTTACGCCAAAAAGCAGTTACTCAAGCAACTGAATACGATTTTGGAAACGGTTAGACGTTTCAGGTAGTATCCACTAGCTTTCGTCAGTGACTATGGCCGTGTCTATACGGAATCACCCAAACCGCGATTCGGGTAACTCACATTCCTCACATCTGGTCCACGTGCCACACACACCTGTGAAACCGTGTCCGAACATAATGCGCTTGAGCTACATTTATTGCTGTTTGATGATAACACGCAAGGCGGCGTGTTAATGTCAGAGGTCAACGACCTGCTTGCTGATGCCCCCCTCCCATCGTATCTCGGCCGAATGCCGACGTGGTCCCGCCAGAGGCGGTGAAGCTCGCCCTAGAACGGACACATTATTTGACCATTAGGCCATGTTGATTTGATTATATGGATGACATCCTCTGGGAACCCCCCAAACTGATGCGAGCGTGCGAATAAAAAAAAAGTTTTCCAAAAAAAAAGTTGCTTTCATTATGAAATCTACGTGGTCATGAAGGTTGAACAAAGGGCGCAGAGTATCCTTCTACTCTTCATTTCTTTACATTTTCGTCTTTTTTGTTTGATTTTGGCATTCTACGCCATTGGTATCGTTTTCAAATATTTTTTTGCAACTTACAGAATAAATTTGTTCATTTTGCAACTGTTTTGTATGATTTACAGTATGGTTGAAAACTTTTTTTTTTTTGGAAACGGCCGAAAATTCATGCGCGCACGGATGTCATCCATATAATCAAATCAACATGGCCTTACTGCTCTTTAAGTTGCTGCCACGTAAAAGTTGGTATTGCATATAAATAAAGAAATATCACCCCGTAATCCATGACCAGGCGAAGTCACATTGAAATCACATTGCGTTAAGACGCAAATCGCGATGCGGGGAAACCGATTCGAAACCACCTCTAGAAGTGGCTTGGGCTCGAGGCGCTTTCAATGTGATTTCGGAGCGTTCACATGGAGCCACTTGAAACCGGCTTCGGGGTAAACCACATGTAAACCGCCTTGGGTGATTCCGTTTAGACACGGCCTTAGAGACCAGAGGAGAAACGCAGGTTTATAAGCACTAACTATTGATTGATATGCTAATAAAGTGCAGACAATTTTTTGGAAGTCGAAAAGGGAACAAAAGTTCGAAGTATAGACGTATTAGTACTGCATTTGTCCAGATTTGCACATGTCTACGTCCTCCCTTATCTTTCCCTTTGTTTACACTCACAGTTACTAACAATTGCGCAGCTGCTAGTAATCCGTTGTTATTACTGGCTAAGCAGTAGAGAAGAAGAAGAAATGCTGTTTTCAGAAACGATCTTTACCCAGAACCATGCTCGGTCTTGATAGTAAACGTATCCAGAACCGTGCCTTGAACAAATCTATCTTCTTGTATTCACAGAGACTATCTCGAATCGTGCTTTATCCAGAACCATGGTCAGGAACGGTTATTTAACGGCTAACGGTTATTGTCTTCGTCAGAAGGACTATGAAATTGTCTCGCCGGAGTGTGGGGAACTGCGGATTTTGCGATATAACTCTGAAAGGCATGATTCGACGTCCATGATTTTTGGCAGGCAGATTACCATTGTTGAGGCCAAATTCAAGTACAAGTTTCGGCTTCGTGGGGGGTCCGTGCGTCACGTTAGTGCACCTTTTGTGTTTGTGGCTTGTTAGCAAAATAACTCAAGTATTTGTAAAATGTTGATTATAATTCTTGGTGTGGTGCTAACTATTGTCGGGATCAAGGTTAAGTTCGTTACTGAGCTTCGTGGGGGGTTTCGTTGTGACTACAGGGGGCATTTTGTTAATTTTCCTTGTGAGCAGGATAACTTTTGTATGTGTGGATGGAAGTTAATGAAATTTGATAGGCATGTTACTGTGGTGATCTCCAAGATTGAGTTCAAAGATGAGAGTCGTGGAGATCGTTATGTCCCCGTAATAGGACCTTTTGTGTTTAGAAATCCCCCACCTACATCTGCTTGGAGACAGCCGACAGCTGGATATAGCCGTTACCGCCGGGGAACCCCATAATGGGATGGGATCAAATGACGTTACATTGAGGGATTGTACTATAACTTCAGCAGGGGGAGGATAGGTTGGACATATGTCAGGATTATTTTCTACGGCCACACCAAGTAATTGCTATGGATGACGTCCACTGGAGACCTTAAATCTAATTACCTTAAATTTAAGGCAAGCGCGCAATAAAAACACGAATGGCCGAAAAACGAGATGCCTAGATTTGGAATATACTAACTGTAGAAGTACAAATGTTAGGACACAAAGAACACAAGAAACAAGTCTTCTATTTGTCATAAAGACAAATTAACAAAACAGCAGTAGTCACCCTGTTCTGATTCTTTCCTTTATAACATCTTCTCTTATTATATTTTGCGGCGCTGTCGTGACACTTTCAACACAGTAAGAATTTCTTGAACGTTTTTTTTTTCCAGTAACAGTCCAAACTCAAATAACGTTAGGGGGGGGCTAACACGGGTGACGACGCATCTGTATAATCTGTGGCAAACCGTTTCAGGGTGTTCTGTACCATAGAAATAGTACAGAGATTCTTTTGTTCTTTAGACCAAATTGATTATTAAAAAGAGTGAAGAATACGCATGTTAATTTCTCTAGAACGATGTACCTCTGACGAAGACATGAGATCTCCGACCTCTAGTTTTACCGTGGTTCTGGATAGAGCACGGGCATCCTAAATCAAATTGTGCTTGTTTTTAAGTATGCGGCGATTATCCTGAACCGTACCTGATCCTAACCCTATCCCATACAAGAATAGGACTAGATAGACATGGTTCTGGATATTTCAGCATTAATTTTATTTTAAGACATGGTGACAACATACTTAAGTTTTTCAACTTATATTTATGTTGCCATCAATGCATACAAAAGCATGAACGGACAATTCCAACATTCATCCATTCATGTATTCATTCATTCATCCGCTCATACTCATTTTCACCTGAAGTGAGGAAATTTGTGTAAAGTGACTTGGCACAAGATCGGTGGCATGGCAGGATTCGAACTCGGGATCTCATGGTTCAAATCCGTTACGCTACACCCCAGATGTTCAGTTTTTGTTTTAATGTTACGAGTGTTCCGGATATCTCCAACCTTGACAAAGGTAGCCAGTCTCTGAAGTTGGACTGTTTGTATTATGATAAAGATATTTACATAGCTAGTGTCGTATTACTTAACATTATTCTACATTACTTTAGGTGACGGTCCAGGCTACCTTCTTGACGCCAAGTCTCTGAATTTGAACTGTTTGTATTATGATAACGATATTTACAAAGCTAGTGTCTTTTTACTTAACATTATTCTACATATTACTTCAGGTGACGGTGCAGGCTACCTGTCTGACGCTAGCCGCGGTGAGTGTTGACCGGTACTGTGTCATTGTTCACCCGGTGGCTTCCCTCATCTTCCGTCGGAAACGCGTGGCCGTCGCCGGGAGCGTTATTATATGGATTGGTGAGCCACAAATTTCTACTTTTTATTTTCAAGAGAGCCGATGTTTTACAGTCAACAACATACTTTACAGTCTTACATATGACCACATGAATAACCGACCTTGACCGATTAATGGCTTTTGAGTAACGGACAACGATTTTGATTTGTTCTCTACGGTTTTGTTTGTCTCCAAGTAATCTCATGTATTTATTTTGTATAATTTGGTTACCTGCGTTATTTATGTTTTACATACAATTCTCTGTTACTTCTGTTTAAGTATTAACTTACGTTTTATTATTTCTGTAAACTGGGCCCCACTGAAAATCAACTTGTCAAAGCTGAGTTGGGCTACCCAGGTGTTAAAATGAAATAAATAAATAAATAAAAGATGCTGATTTTGTGGCTTGAACAACAATTGTGTGGGGTCGTGTGGCGTAACGACAGAGCGTTTGGCACGGAATCAAGAGGTTCCGAGTTCGAATCCTGCCATGACACCGATCTTGTGCTCTTGGGAAAGGCATTTTATACGATTTTCCTCACTTTATTCAGGTAAAAATGAGTATGTCTGTTGTCTGTGTTTGTGGCGGCATAAATATAACCTAAAAAAACTTTAGTGTGCTGTTGCCAAGTCTTGAAATAAATGTTGGAATAGGAAATTTAGTTTATTTCAGGTAGGTTAAAGTCTGTTCTGGGGTTGTCAAAAAGTTGAACTTAGTCCTCTCCGGCTTTTTTTGGCCTTTTCTACATTCCAATATGACACAATTATCAACACATTATAACAAAATAACAAGGACCGTCTAGCGCTGCACTCAAGTTTTTAAACTTATTTTAACAGCGTCAAACAAACAAAAATTACACATGAACACGATGAATTGACATAACACGTCGATGAAGGTTAGACATCCAGGTAATACGATACGCCAAAAAGCAGTTACTCGAGCAACTGGATAAGATTTTGGAAAGACATATCCAGTTGCTAAGAATTTTCAAAATCATATCCAGTTGCTTGAGTAACTGCAATTTTTTTGGCGTAATTGACATAACGGTTGACCAGGGTGTTGGGCCGCGTTGGTAATATGCATGGTCCCAGTCTTCCGAAAAGCATCGAGGTGTAGCCTCCGGTCGATCTCCTGAACTCAGGAGGACACCGGCTGTCGCTGTCATAATCAATAGCTATTAACATCCAGAATATTCATCAGCGCTAACCTACAGTGATGTGACCCCGTAGAGCCTACTTTTGCGGCTTCATGTGATAACAGTTCTTTGTACTAATATTTCTGTCGCCTATATAGATCTCCTCTTATGGGCGCCGCCAAAATCATAAGCCTACTGAAACATCGTGACAAGTCCAGACATGCATGATGTTTCGATGACCGTCTGTCTTCTTCTTCATGACATCAATGCATCTTACTAATTGCGATAATTATTCACAACCTCTCGTTAATTAGAATAACCAATAACAAACCTAATAAAAATAGACTTAGAGTTTTGGTTTTACTCTGGGACAAGTGTTTAAACCAAAAATCGTAAACATTATTGACGAAAATCATAAAGTAGTATTAGTTTGGCTTTTTATATAGTAATAGTTAAGAATATAATCATTATAAGGTCACAAATCTTGCGTTGACATCGATTATTTAAGGAACATGATTATTACATGATTGATTACAGGTTTCGATTCTTATTACGGGACATTAAGACAGCAAATAGGCGATATAAACAACTATTGATCACAAAGGTCTAATTGAAAACAGGGGACATTTTGCAGTGAAACAAGAGACATGATGACTCAACTTATTTTGTTACCTTCGCCCATACGACTTTGTGAGACTGTGTGTGTTGCCACTAGGCACAGTTGGGGCATCATCTCTAGAAACCTTTAAACAACTACTACAATTAAATGTGCAAAGATTGAGTGTAACAAGTCAGTCGGTGTGATGTAGCTAGCTGCCGCCGCGCCGCGAGCCTGTGAAGCTGATGTGTTACATGTACGCCGAAGGGCGGTTATACCGGCTATACTGATACAGATACAGATATACGGTCGCTAAACTCTAAAATACGCCAAGAAACACTGACATCCTGCCCTTTGCACGACGTATTGGCTGCTTTTAGTCGTTCATGCCCGTTCGGAAGAACCCCCCACAAGGCTCAAAGGTCCACTTTTTGGTCCACTTTTTATGTAAAGGTCCAAGATTTTTCTTGAAAAGAATGACTGGAATCGTAGTAAAACTGCTCCCTTTATCATTGAATAAAAATTTATCTCTGATTTTTTTCTTGGAAATCCTCTCAAAAATGCACAAAATGCCATTTTAGAAGGTTCATTTTTCAAAATTTTCCGGGCGAGCATGCCTCCGGACCCCCCTAGGAACCTCGCGCCTTCGACGCTCGCCTCGGCGCTCAAGGTCCCCTCAAGCAGTGGGAAGAACCGCCCCATTCAAAATCCAGGCTACGGGCATGTCGTTAAACGAAGATTTACACCTCTTATATGGGCCTATATACGCTATATTACAACGTGAAATAAAATACAGGTCACTTAACCATCAACACCTATCAACACCGATGCTCGATACACCAAGCAAGCGTTAAATTTCTTCAGGGAGCATTTGACCTAAATCTCTCGCAAGATAAGATAAATGCAAGGACTGGTTTACTGATGATAGAACTGCCCTATTAGTATGATGGGTCAACAGCGTCTCACGTTAAAGGGGTATTTAATAATCCCTGAATCGTTTCATCAGGATTTAGGTATTAGGAAAATGAATGACCGAATATTAATGGTAGTTACTTCTGCTCCCTTTGTTATATAACATCCATGTAATGTAAGCAGGCATTAGTACAAACGTGTCATTTGATGCCTTTCATTTATTAAGGCAATGCATGTACTTTATCTCTCTATATTTCCAGTAGCATAGTTGAATGAATAAAAACTCGCATTTCCCCAGAACTATCGTAGACTGGAACTCGTTGCCACCAAGCACAGTTGGGGCATCATCACTAGAAAGCTTTAAACAACTCCTGCAATCAAATGTGCAAAGATTGTGTGTAACAAGCCGTTCGGTGTGATATAGCTAGCTGCGAAGCTGGTGTGTTACGCCGAAGGGCAATTATACCGGCTATACCGATACAGATACAGAATTGATACAGAATACATATCTGCTCAAAACCACGACCAATTTATAATTACTGTCCGTTGCATTCTGAATTAAAAATTCAATATAAGGCTAGAGAATGAAAAATTGACCATTTATTAGATATTGTTATCATTCAGTTTAAAGAATTTAATATTTCTGTAAATAATGTCGAGTTTTTAAAAAAAAATTTCCGTTATGTTTATACAGGGTTTTCCACTCAGGGATAAATAACACTACTTTTTAGTGGAGCCCTGTTTTACACAAATAAATAAAATACACAAAGTCACGTACAAACACTAAAATCAAGATACATTAGATAATGCTAATGACAATGACAATAGAGAAAAAAGAAATTGCCCAAGAACAATTTAAAATAATGATAGTAATGATACGAGAATGTACAAATTCATAGTCCAGTCCATTCCGTCACGTACAAACACTAAAATGAAGATACAATAAATATTGGCAATAACAATGTTTAAAAAAAAGAAACTAACCAAGAATAATGATAAATATAAAATAATGATAGTAACAATAACAAGAATGTACACATTCATAGTCCAGTCCATTCCGTCACGTACAAACACTAAAATGAAGATACAATAAATAATGGTAATAACAATGGTATTAAAGAAAAAAGAAATTACCCCAAAACAATGATAGATAATGATAGTAATAATAACAAGAATGCACAAATTCATAGTCCAGTCCGTTTCAATTTAATATGAATGGTTTATTTGCAAATTGACATAAAACAAAAACAACATTTCAGCCTAATAATACAATGTATTGTACAAAAGGCTGAATTACGTAGTTTTAGGGAACACACAAAATATCATTAATATTTATAAACATAATATAAATTTGCCATGTCTGTAGTATCGTTTCTGATGGCCCTGCCGGACCTGATGCACTACCGCCTGGTGGAGTTAAACTGGGAACCGTACGGCTGGCAGACCATCTGCCGCCCGGTCTGGCCGTCCAAGAGCTACGAGAGAGGCTACATGATCTACAGCGTCCTGTCTACATACTTCATCCCCTTCCTCATCTGTCTCATCTCCGGTGTTCCTATCGTCTACCGGCTGTGGCATCGCTTTGACAACGTTACCGTCCCGCCAAGTAACGTAGAGAAGGTGGGTGGAGTATCTTTTTTTCTTAGGCCACACCGCCTTCATTTTGATTTGATTTGATTTGATTTATTAGAATTGCAAACAAGTACAATACTCGTGGGCCACAGGCAGCGGGGGCTGGTGTTGTGGCCCACACACAAAACAATCACAAGCACACAAACTAGACACACATTTAAACCTAGTATAAGTATGTAAAAATAAGTATAAGGGTACTAAAAACAGCATAGATTAGAATGCTAGTATATCAGTCCATTTACTACTAAATACAGTATATATATATATATATATATATATATATATATATATATATATATATATATATA
>NW_017802403.1:678204-688263 GCF_001625305.1 Branchiostoma belcheri | reverse complement strand
GTAGTAATTTTATGGATGACATCCTCAGTGAAGACCCACAAACTAGTGCGCGCGGGCGAATAAAACAACAATTCCGGCCAAAAATAAAACTGCTACTAAACTACAGGAATACAAAGCTGGTATTGTGAATTTGCAGCAGTACTTAGCGACGTATGCGACAAGCCGGCACATGCTGGCTTTTTGCGGAATTTATGAATCGGCACTATACGTATGTTCTTGAGTCGTGGAGTTTCAGTAGCCTGGGTGCCATCCTCAAGAGTTACCACCTCCGTATTGTCGCTAACTAACATGGGCTACCCAGGCCTAGAGCCAGGCCAGAGCATCGGTGGACGTGATATTTTTTTTTTCAAGAACAGGTGAAAATCAATGCGCGAGCGGATGTCATCCATAAAATTTAATCGGTGTAGCCTAATAATCAATATTAATACGGAGGCCGACATCGTCTACCAGATACCTTTCACCCAGTATTGACGTGACAAGCCTCATTGGGTCAGTCTACTGAGGAAGACCAGAGTGACTGATCAAAAGCTCTAGGTGAGAGAACTTTTTGTGTTGGATATAAAGTTTCAACTCTAAAAAATATTAATAATATTAATATTTCGTCGTTCAACTTTGTTTTGTAAAACTAGGGTACTCATGATGAATGGAAATATAAAAGTTGTGTCATTATCTTTATCAGAATCATCAGGATAGCTGTTACAATTTCAGCAATTTTCAGCCGTAATTAAAAATGTATGATTTTTTAGGGTCTCCGAGGGGGACCCAGAACACCATAACGAAAAATACCTGGAGGGTTACAATCCCATAGCTGTTGATAGTTCCACATACACATTATACATTCAAAGTATGCGCCGATCTGGCCGACCTCCATCTTATAATCGACTTCAGCCTGGTTTTCTCGTGCAATTACACTAAAACGTCTTCTAAGGTTTGTGCCAATTTGGAAGGTTACAATCATATGGCTGTTTATAGTTCCACTTATCCATTATACATCCAAAGTACGCGCCGATTTGGCTGACCCCCATTTTCCGATCTACTTTTGCCTGAACCGTGAATTTCTCGAGCAATTACTCTAAAACGTCTTCAAAGGTTAGTGCTAGTTTCATCAGGTTGGTAAGTCACTAAATAAAGATACTATTTTTACACAACCAAGTTTTTTTTTATCCAGCCGACGTTTCGGTTACCATCTGTCACTTTCCTCAGGGCAATTCTGACTGTTTCACATTGCGCAGCAGCACAGGTGTCGCTGCTACAGATCTAGATGCGTGTACATGTGTTAATATTTTACGTTTGGGACTACATTTATGGCAGCGGCACCTAGCTATGCCTGCTCAATTTTAACCGGTCAGAATTGCCCTGAGGAAGGTGACAGACGGTCACTGAAACGTCGGTTGAATAAAACACTTGTTTGTGTCACATCTTCTAAGGTTGCCATTGTTTGATACGAATGTTTTGGCGAAAAAAGAGGGGTAAAATTTGAAAATCTTTTTTACCTTCAGATGGTTTAGCCTAAAAAACCTACTGCTCTAGCTTTTTATTCTTATCTTGCTCAAATACAAAACGTTACTAGTATATGCTGACCATCCCCTCCAGCTCTGCCTTGCATTATGATGTAGCCAAACACCACAGCGTGTCTGCTACAGCACCAGTTACCATGACGGCAGCGTCTGGTCCAGGTCATTGACCTTATGTGTTTGCAAAAGAAAAGAAAAGAAACAGAGCAGGAATAATATGTTCCTTCTGCAAAGCTATGATAAAGAAACTGACAAACGCTTTTTAGACGACGAAAGGGTAATTTATTGTAGAATTATCAATTTAAGAGGAAAATAATGCCACCTTTTTCAATAGAAATTAGCATATATATCGAGTTATTTCCTATACTGTTGTGTGGGGTACGTGTACCTTAGTAACAAGCGTGGAAAAAAGTGAATTTACATGCGTCACATTATGTCTAGGGATGAAGTTTATATTTGTTTTTTTGTAGATTTTGAGATACGCCCGTAACGTATGATTGTAAAATCATTTCTTGGTGCTGCGTTGTTAAAAAAAACGTCGCCAGGTTATATTTCTTGTGTGCATAAATCGCTTTTGGTAAATTTCGTTTTGGTGGAGAGAGCCCTGGATATATACCTCCAGGTATCATTTTAGGCCACAGCAAGTAAATGTATGGATGACGCCCTCCCCAGACTTCAAATCTAATGCGAGCGGGCGAAAAAAAAAACAAGACGGGCCGAAAAAAACAAGGTTCCTTCATTCTAAAATGTTGACTCAATCATTGTATAAATGGTTTTGATTCAGCGGGAGCATCACATACACACAGCCAGCATCACATATCACTGCATCAAAGTAAGAAACAAAACATTAAATCAGAGCCTTTTCTTGTCTCCTCTCTTCATAGTTATCTGCCATCCATCTTACGGCATAGCAACAGACATATTTTCATGAAAGTTCATCTGTGTTGGTAGTAATCATAGTAAAAGGTTGAACTTTATTCCAACACACAATTGTGCAAGGATCAAATTTTCAGCGACCACTGTCACCATCATCAGGATAATTAATGACCAATCACTTCACAACGTGATCTCGCGAGAGTTACGGTTTACAAACACGTGACCTTGTTCACACGAGATTTTACTGATACGTGACGTAAGCAATTGATCAAAAGTGCCAGGGAGTTTATGTGCCCATTTTCGGTATGTTGACCACTATCAGAAGGCAGCAAAATGTCTTGTTTGTTTTTTTTTAAATCAGGCGCTGATGTCATCCATAAAAATTACTTGCTGTGGCCTTAGCTACAATCTATGTCGGGGAATTGGTGTACTTATGGTCATAATTAGATTCAAAAGTCACGAATACCGGACTACCCCGGCATCTATCTTCATTAGTAACACCATTTTTCACGCTGTTCCTATTAAGCCCATGTTGATTTGATTATATGGATGACATCCTCCGGTAGCCCCAAAACTGATGCGCGCGTGCGAATAAAAAAAAAAGTTTTGCAAAAAAAAAGTTATTTCATTATGAAATCTACGTGGTCATGAGGGTTGAGCAAATGGCACAGAATATGGTTTGGCGAATAATCTAGTCTTCAAGTTCATTTCTTTACAATTTCGTCTTTTTTCGTTTGATTTTGGCATTCTACGACATTGGTATAGTTTTTATTAATTTTTTTTTGTAACTTATGGTATATTTTTGCTCATTTTGCAACTGTTTTGTACGATTTACAGTATGGTTGAAAACTTTTTTTTTTTTGGAAACGGCCGAAAATTCATGCGCGCGCGGATGTCATCCTTATAATCAAATCAACATGGCCTAAATGGGTTTAGGGACAAGCCCACAACGTGTGCATTCCTGATAACAGAAAATCAATCAACATATTTGCTTAATTCACCACCAGTCAATGAGAAGTAAAAGCAAAAGACATTCAATGTCCTTCATACCACGAGCTTTGAGACTCTACTACAGTAATGACTCTCAGTTGTAACGACTCTATGTCTCGAATATTTAACACATGAACTGCTTAGGCTACGATTGTATAAAATCTTCTCACGATTTTATGGACTGACTACTATGGTACTGAGACTTCCTCCAGATATTAGTTGACTAAGTTTATATAACTACATATTGTTTAGTTACTGCTTTTAATGTGATTTTAAATTTGTTGCATAATGATTTTAGAATTGTACTTGTTTTAAAAATTCATCAAAGTCTATTATTCCATTGACTGTAAATGAGCATGCAATTCAGCCGTCAGGCTGCAATATGCTTTTGTGCAATAAACCAATTTGAATTTGTAGACCAAGAAAAGCACGCTGATGGTGATTGGTGTGGTGGTGCTGTTCACCCTGTGCTGGCTACCCAACCACGTCATCAACCTGTGGTGGCACAGCAGCTCCGACAAACGACTGACAGCCGCTGTCTACTACAGCAAGGTAGGGACAGCTTCAATTTATAATATATAGTAGCAGAAGCTGTTTACTACAGCAAGGTAATGGACAACGTAAGTCTATAATATATAGTAACAGTCGCTGTTTATTACAGCAAGGTAAGGACACGAGCCATAGTATATAGTAACAGCCGCTGTTTAGTACAGCAAGGTAGGGCGGATTTCAGTCCATAATATGTAGTAACAGCTAGGTAGGTAGGTACAGCTTTAGCCCGTGATAATAGTAACTGTAATTATAGCTGCTGTTTACTACATCAAAGTAGGGATAGCTTCAATTTATAATATATAATCGTTGTTTACTACACAAAGTAGGAGCAGTTTATAATATATAGTAATGGCCGTTGTTAACCACAGAAAGGTAGGGACAGCTTAAGTCCACATAACAGCCGCTGTTTACTACAGTAAGGTAGGGACAACCTCAGTCCACAATATATAGTAACAGCCGCTTTTTACTACAGCAAGGTATGGACAGCTTCAGTTCATGATATATAGTAACAGCCGCTGTTTACTACAGCAAGGTATGGACAGCTTCAATCCATAATATATAGTAACAGAAGCTGTTTACTACAGCTAAGTAGGGACAGCTACATTCCAAAGTATATAGTAACAGAAACTGTTTACTACAGCAAGGTAGGGGCAGCTACAATCCATAGTATATAGTAACAGAAGCTGTTTGCCTTAGCAATGTAGGGACAGCTTCGGTCCATAATATCTAGTTACTTAACTGAGTAGGAACAGCTTCATGATCAGTTCATAATATGTAGTAACAGCTGTTTACTACAGCACGGCAGATACAGCTTCAGTCCATAGTATATAGTGACAAGCGCTGTTTACTACAGCAAGGTAGGGACAGCTTCAGTCCATAGTATATAGTAGCGCTGTTTGCTACAGCAAGGTAGGGACAGCTGCAGTCCATAGTATATAGTAGCGCTGTTTACTATAGCAAGGTAGGGACAGTTCCAAATCCGTAATATATTATTTATAAAAAGCTGTAGTGCTAAATTCCTAATTGTAAGCTGCATTTTGCAACTTTAGAACAACATAAAAAGTAATTTTTTTCTCAACAAGAAATGTCAGTTGAATCATCCATACTTTACTGCAAAGGACACGACAGTTTTTAAAAAAAGAAACTCAGAAGTTTTGCCCGCTTAGTGTTTTGTTTATTTGAAGTATATGACAACAACTTGTGAGCATTAAAGAGTGACATGAATGTATACATCAAAATTATGCAAATCAAGACCAGGACCTACAAATTGCAGAATCGATGCAGGGATGGCAAAAAAGAACTTAGTTCTTATAGAACATGTCAAGATTCTAATCATAATCCAATGTTAAGGTGTACATACGTCAAAAAACAGTTACTCAAGCAACTGGATATGATTTTGAAATCATATCCAGTTGCTTGAGTAACTGTTTTTTGACGTATCGTATTACCTAGGTGTCTAACCTTCATCGACGTATTAAGGTGTGCATTATTACAATAGATTGTTTGTGTTGACACAATTGACAAACCATGAGGCCCACGACTAAATTCCTTTGCCAAATGATGTTAACCTTTATGGCTGGCATATTCTTGGGTTTCAGTCACGTGACCCGACCTTAGCGACGGGTGTTATCCGCCATGTTGGTGTACCTACAACCCCGCGTAGCCTATGCGCTATGTACATGATTCATTGTTTTGTAGCTGGTTGCGGGTCAAAAAAAGTGGTAAACACAGTGTATCTTTTCAATGTGTGCCAAGGTGATTACAAATCAAGGAAAGGACCAAGAAAAACTGACCGAAAAACATCGCAGATTGTGGATTTTTGCGATCAGCCGCGGGGATACGGCCACAGAAAATTATATCCCGAGATTGTGGCGAGTTACTATCGCCAAAGACTCTGGGCAAGCTTCACCCGCCTGGGTCCGACACAATGTTGCCTGGGTCCCTACTAAAGAAAGAAGGAAGAAAGAAGTACAGAGATTGGGACGAAAGCAAAGAACAGAAGGAGGGGCGAGGGCCGAAAGGGCGAGAGAACGCAACAAGCGGGCCGCGGAACAGTCGGGTCTGGTGGCTTGACCGGGCGGGGCTTCTGACGCCAAAAGCCGCCCGACGCCACACAATGCTGCTGGATATCGCGTACGTGATCTTCCCTACACCGAGGTCAGAAATGTTCCTGTACATGCAGAAATGGCACCCAGGAATTTCCATTAAACATCGACTAAACAATAGTTTACATGGTGCAAGTGAATTTATTTTGATACACGTGGCAGTCTGACTCAATTTGAGCCTAAGTGCCCTAAAACTCCGAGTTCACCCTGACAGCCCAACAAAATTACCGATCTTAGCACTAAAATTGCGTTAAGATTCTGCTTATCATGATACCCTAATATTGTAATGTCAATGTTCACAAGCTAATTCATGCATAGGTTGTGAGAGGTTACCCAAAAACTTTTTTTCACGGCAAAACTACAACTACGGGTACGTAAACAAAATTATGCCCGGAGGCTCCCCCCCCAACGCCGATGATTTACTCCCGCAAACTCGAGGCGGCCAACAAAATTTCTGTCAACAGGGATGACAAGCCGTCATGTGAAATTCTCATTCTAATGGGGTTCCAACAGAGACATGAGTACTTTTTGGTGCTTGAAAAAATATTCATGATTTCATAATTTGATTGGGGATAACCCGTCCGCTCCACTCGAAATTGTTGTTTACCATTCCGCTACGCGAGCGAGTCACAAGTTGTCGCGAGAAGGAATCAGACACACTGGTGACCCGCGCACAGAGAACTGTCCAAAACACACTTCCCAGAACCTCTCTCTCTCTCTTAATTCATTTATTGAGAAAAAAAATAGACTAGAGTGACCAACATACGGATCCTGTCCACTGTAGGACTGTGAAGGAGATACTAGTAACGTTAGTCTTTGAAGTTCGTTCACACATACGCAAGTTTTGTCGTCCTATATCCTTTGTCATCGTATCCTTTGACTTCCTATCCTCTCAAAAATGTACAATTTCATTGAAAACCTTGTCATCTGTCAACCATCAAAGACTGCAGAATTATCGTGTGGCTGTTAATTACTTGTATGGCTTCGGTGCCAACGTCTTGACACTGCATAGCACTACACCGAGGTACACCAACATGGCGGCCGCCTGTATTACGCAAGCCCCGTGACGTCACGTGAAAGCCGAGAATTGAAAAGGTTTATTATTTTGTTTAGCAAGGGAGATCCTCATTTGCATAGATTATATCAGTTCATAACTTTTTCTAAGAAAATTGTACAACTGATCCACAAGTTTTCAATCCAAGGTAATAGACAATTGCAGTTGAAACAAATACTGATAGAGGGCGCACGTGGATGGTCTATTTTTGAAGGGCAGGGACCAGCATAATGACTTCCCATTGGAAATCTATGCTAAAACCACTAGAAACAAGCACTTTAAAATACATTTACCTTTATCTCAAACCTCAAGTTTTTACCCCCACTGGAAAGCTGGATTTGTCAGGTGTCTTTTGATGCAAATAGTGGAAGTTCGATTCCACGGTTTTAATGCGCTACAGCCAAAATATTGAAATGATACCAGGATTTAACCCCCTGGCAAAGTGGGACAGTCCACACAGAGAACAAGTATTTAGAGGTCAATGATAGGTCAAACCATGAAAAAGGTCACACTTTTTGGCCATATTTTGAAAATA
This sequence comes from Branchiostoma belcheri, assembly GCF_001625305.1. Lineage (NCBI taxonomy): Eukaryota > Metazoa > Chordata > Leptocardii > Amphioxiformes > Branchiostomatidae > Branchiostoma > Branchiostoma belcheri. The sequence continues at coordinate 680,637 of NW_017802403.1, read as the reverse complement.
TACATTCTTCTGCCCTTCTTACTTCAAAACTGGGCTTTTCTGAGCAAAATTTGCCCAGGAAAAATCATCTAAAAATAAGTCCCAAAATATATCTAGTTCTGCGCATGGCGATTTGCTGGTCCCTCCTATGAAGCTTGACCATATTGACTATGGTTTAACGTTGAAGTAGTCTTCGGGAGAGACGATGTTTCCTCCGCCGAAGAAGTCCAAGACGAAGACATCTTCTATCTCCATTTTGGTGAAGTAAAACTTGTGACTTTCCATCTTGATCCAGTCAGCCATGATAGGATGTCTGTGACAAGAAAATCACAATAAAATAAAATTTACAACTAAAGAAGTAACATTTGCAAAGCAAATGCATAATGTTTACCTTCGGACATGGTCTGCCCTGTTAATTTTTACTTAAAGACATTCACATACATGTACTACGAGTAAATGGTGACAGGAGTAGAGCAGACCATAAAATTGCAACATTATGTAGCCCAACAAAAGTCACCATGGTGACAGACGTCAACAAATCATGTCATTGGCCAGGTCAGAGGTTAGTGTTTGGAACAGAAGAGGAAGAAACTGAGTAAAAACTTCTTCCGTAAACATAAAAAAAACATCATGATCAACCAATCGGAAGTAAGCCAGCAGTGTTCGGGGTGGGTTCCTGGGTCAAATTTGACAAAAATTAACTCAAATTCATTTCGATTCGTATAGAAAGGTAGGCATGGCTTAAATCTGGTCAGCTGGCGTTCGGAGAAGTTAATGAATGTGTGACAGTGGCTATAACTGTTCCAATGGCATGTATTGTTCAGACATAACCCATACCTAGAGAACAGGGCATTCTTTGCAAAGTCGGCTTCGTCTTGGGGAACAGTCACGATTTTTCCCGACAGGATGATTTTGGCACATCGTGGATCCTCAGCGTCCCATTTCATACTGGTGCAGTATCCGCTCTCAATCTCTGAAAAGTTGGAGAAAGAAAATTTCTTTACGTCAAAACATGCAAACTACTGATGGATATTCATAAATACTAGTACATTTTTGTGGCATTCGTTAGCTGAATTGAGGGCGACAATGTTTAGCCATTCTTACAAGCCACGTGCATGCACACACAGACACACACACACTGTAATTCCTGATTTTTTCACGGTACTTTTATGTTCATTGTTTTCACTGTCACTTCTGCACCATGAACTTATCATTACAGTTAACAAATAGTTCCTGAACTTTCTTATTCCTGCACCTGCTGTCTCCAGCGTGAACATATAGTTCCGTGAACATGTCTATTTTTCTCAGACCGTGAACTTTTGCTACCGTGAACATAAAGTGAATTACAGTATGTACACACACATACACAAACACAGACACACAGAGAGACATATATACAGGCACAAACACACACACACACACACAAACCACATACACATTTACACACTCACATGCTGTACACCCACATATACACACACAAGCATACAGACACAAATACATGTATAAACACACATACACATACAGTCATATACACACGTACACAAACACACACACACATAGTACACGTGCGTGCTAAAGCACCAGTTCACGTGTGCATTCAAACACTTTTCGTTTAACCCTACCTAGGACCGGGGGGGGGGCTAAAAGTGCCCGCGGCAACTTTGATGTCACCTAGCGTCTGAACGGCTAGCCGTAGAACGGCCAAACTTGGTGACTTTTCCTAGAATATTGTTGGCAACAATTCTCTATCATTGGATTAAGAAAAGAATTTTTTGTGTTGCCATGGCAACGGGTTTCTGACAGGCATTTTTTGCTAAATTTAGTACTTTTTGTTTCAACAATAGAATTTTATGGGTTTTATGTCAAGTTACTCATGGTTTCTAATATTAATAACACCCCATATAATTTTATGTAAATTTTATCATTAAATATGCATAATTTATGCTAATTTGATGACGTCATTGGCCAAAATCCAAGATGGCGGACCATATCATTAGAACAGGTATATACAGGTTATTTTCATTGAAATTTCATCAATACTTCCATTTCTTTTTCCAAAAAAGGTTTAAATGAAGGCCTTTAGTATGTCTACGATGTATTTTAGGCTTTATCATGAAAAAAAACTATTTTGGAAAATTCAAGATTGATGATCCAAGATGGCGGATATCTTAAGTATGCATGACGTCATGTTATGACGTCACCGGTGTTGCTATGGGCAACATAAGACTTAGTACACCATAATATTCTGTCATAAACACTTTTGGTACAGTTATGTTGAATACCATTGAGTTTTCAGGGAAAAACCTATTTAGACGGTTTTGGCCAATAAAATCACATTAATGACGTCATAATGACGTCATATTACATCATAACGACATAAAAATTGTAGATATGATAAATTTTAACTAGTACACCATTCTCTGAAAATTTGGTGGTCATACGACATACCGTTCG
>NW_017802403.1:675513-678184 GCF_001625305.1 Branchiostoma belcheri | reverse complement strand
TTAATTCATTTATTGAGAAAAAAAATAGACTAGAGTGACCAACATACGGATCCTGTCCACTGTAGGACTGTGAAGGAGATACTAGTAACGTTAGTCTTTGAAGTTCGTTCACACATACGCAAGTTTTGTCGTCCTATATCCTTTGTCATCGTATCCTTTGACTTCCTATCCTCTCAAAAATGTACAACAAAAAAACCTTGTCATCTGTCAACCATCAAAGACTGCAGAATTATCGTGTGGCTGTTAATTACTTGTATGGCTTCGGTACCAACGTCTTGACACTGCATAGCACTACACCGAGGTACACCAACATGGCGGCCGCCTGTATTACGCAAGCCCCGTGACGTCACGTGAAAGCCGAGAATAGGTGGGTAGGTCTTGATGAGACATAAAAATGATTATATTTTTGGCCCCCTGGCGGCTTGTTATGGTACTGCAGCGAAACTTCCGATTTTGATATCTCGTGATCAGGACATCGACATGCTAGGGTCACGATGTCTTTTACACATGCGACTATACCGTAGTTAAACATACTGTGGGTTTATGCCTAAGCCTTCGTTATATTGGGTTTTTCAAGATTTTAATAAAATACTGAGAGCAATGTATAGATAGATAAATAAATACATAGAAATGTAAGCGAAGACTCCATCTTTCTCGGCACTAGATGATAACGCAGTCTGACAATATGCTATAGTGCAGTTTTGTCAACCTGCAGAAATACCCGAGTATACATTGTACCAGCGTTTTGTCAACCTGCCATATTTGACATTGATACATACATATCAGTACCTACCAGCAGAAATACGGCTATACCAGCTGTACTTTAGTACAGTTTTGTCAACCTGCCATATTCGGAAACAGAATCAAGCAGCAGAAATACGGCTATACCAACTCTTCGTGCCGTATCCTAGATGAGGAGAATCTATTGCCATCGTAACTATTTGACAGTTTCATGTCGATGCCGAAATAACACAGGCAGCACCCATACATATAGGCCTGCTTCAAAATCTGGGCGTGTGCCAAGGAAAGCTGCTACAGCCGTTAATTATGAGCCCCAGATGTTCCTCTCATCGTGCGTAGTTAACCTCTTCTGACATGTGTAGTAACCTGGTAAACCGATGATTGTTCCATATGCATCACCAGATCACACTCCATGCCTAGAGGATCGGAAAGAGGTTATGGAGGTTAAGACGTTCAGCCTACCCCGTCGATTCAACCCACGTTCCAACGTTCCAAAACCGCCATGTGATCTTCACAATAAGGCCAAAACTAAAATTATTGTCTGAAACATCATGAGGAAACAGAAAGTTATGAGGCGACAGAATGAGAATTATTGAGATGGGAAGAGAAAGAGAGGGAGCAAGACCTTCTGTCTCAGTTGAGAGGAGGACGGAAAGCAATTTTCACGGTGAAGCGAACTGAATCGTAAGGTTGACTTGTAGGCGGCGAACTGGAGAGGGACGCGTCGCCCATAAAACAACGTAAAATTACACAGTACAAAAGAAACAGAGAAAAACTAGAAAGGTAACATTTGCAAAGCAAATGCATAATGTTTGCCTTCACATGGTCTAGTCCACCAAACTACTGCTCTGTTAATTCTTACTCAAACACATTCTTATATAATATATTGAGACCGGCCCCTCCAACTCTATTGTGCTACATAATGTAACCCAACACCACAGGGTGTCTGCTACAGGACCAGTTACCATGGTGACAGACGTCTGGCCCAGGTCATTGACTTAATTTGTTCGGAGAAGAGGATGAGGAGGAAGAAACTGAAGAAAACAATCAACCATTTTCGGTTAGCGACATCGCATCTTTGTCTCACCGGTATTAGCATGCTATAGCATAGTCTTGATTTAACTACTACATTAAGAAAAGGATGACCAAGAAATTGACATAAAAATCCAGTTTTGCCGTCCTTGCATTGGATGCCTTTAAATGATGTATGAGTCGCATTTTCTTCCAACTTTCAGTTTTTGCAAACATCTAAAAATAAGACAATCAGTGTACTGTACAAATAAACCTAATAGATCTTGACACTCTAAATGGACTTAGAAATGAAAAACGCCATTTTCATTTTGCACCCGACGTTCCGGAATAGTGCTGGCAAGTTTCACGGGAGACTTCATTACGGTTGGATGCGGTCTGCGGTAATACGTGCTGCTTTTCGTTGTCATCAATCAAAGTTCAATACCTGCCCCCCTCCCCCTTTGAGATTACATTCTACACTTAGAATGTGTTCCCAAACCGCTTGTAACACTCACAGGTTTTCCAACTAGTCCCTTGCTCCCACCAAAGTCGTAGTTTGTTTCGACTTGAGCTACTGATGTCGGTTTCACAAGGATAACATGTGATGCGAAAATGTACATATCAAAGTCGTTGGGGTCACAGGAAGCCATGTTACGGCAACCTTGGGGTGCTCTACACAAAGGGTCAATGTCAGCACTCAGAACAGGGCATAGTGCGATATGGGAGTCGTGCTGAGGCTTGACAATCCAATACTACGATAGGCCATGTTGATTTGATTATACGGATGACATCCTCTGGGAACCCCAAAACTGATGCGAGCGTGCGAATGAAAAGTTTGGCCCCCAAAAAGTTAATTTCATTATAAAATCTATGTGGTCATGAAGGTTGAACAAATGACTAAACACACATAGTATGGTAT
>NW_017802403.1:661428-675404 GCF_001625305.1 Branchiostoma belcheri | reverse complement strand
CTAGACCGGGGGGGGGGGGGCTAAAAGTGCCCGCGGCAACTTTGATGTCACCTAGCGTCTGAACGGCTAGCCGTAGAACGGCCAAACTTGGTGACTTTTACTAAAATATTGTTGGCAACAATTCTCTATCATTGGAATAAGATAATGATTTTTTGTGTTGCCATGGCAACGGGTTTCTGACAGGCATTTTTTGCTAAATTTCGTACTTTTTGTTTCAAAAATAGAATTTTATGGGTTTTATGTGAAGTTACTCATGGTTTCTAATATTAATAACATCCCATATAATTTGATGTAAATTTTATCATTAAATCTGCATGATTTATGCTAATTTGATGACGTCATTGGCCAAAATCCAAGATGGCGGACCATATCATTAGAACGGGTATATACAGGTTATTTTCATTAAAATTTCATCAATACTTCCATTTCTTTTTCCAAAAAAGGTTTAAATGAAGTTCTTTAGTATGTTTACAATGTATTTTAGGCTTTATCATGAAAAAAAACTATTTTTGAAAATTCAAGATTGATGATCCAAGATGGCGGATATCTTAAATATGCATGACGTCATCTTATGACGTCACCGGTGTTGCTATGGGCAACATAAGACTTAGTACACCATAATATTCTGTCATAAACACTTTTGGTACAGTTATGTTGAATACCATTTAGTTTTCAGGGAAAAACCTATTTAGACGGTTTTGGCCAATAAAATCACATTAATGACGTCATAATGACGTCATATTACGTCATAACGACATAAAAATTGTAGATATGATAAATTTTCACTAGTACACCATCCTCTGAAAATTTGGTGGTCATACGACATACCGTTCGCGAGTTCTTAGGGGGGGTGAAGAGAGACCCCCCCCGGTCCCCCCATGTCAAAAAAAGCCCGGTCTAGGTAGGGTTAAAGCTGAATTAAATACGACAACGCGATTATTGTGTTACTAAATGCATGTTTATTCTGCATATTTTTTATGCATTACCTGACATGGAGAAGCTAGCGTTGGGGTTAACCATCAAATCTTGAACAGTGACATCTAGCGGACTGAAGAAGAAGTACGGCACGCCGGTACCATTCTCCACAGGACCGTCACTGAAATAAACAAGTATCATTCAACACCCCACTGTTAAGCTACGGTCACAACCCGCAGTACGTGCTTCTGCGTGCTGTCTACGTGCAAAAACGTGGGCAAACGTAGGGCATCCGTGCGTGGTGAGTACCACCTCCGTACGGAATCCTGCGGATTTGGGAGCACGCAGACACGCCGTAGAGCTTTAAGTGTAATACTTTTCATGCGTGCGGTCTGCGGATTCACTTTCAGAAAAACGTAGCAGACGTAGCCTCCAAACTAGAAAGGCCAATATTTGCTTTGGAGCAAATACAGCGATGGGTTCACCACATTTTACCACATGGCAGGGAAAGAATGAGAAACACAAGGGAAAACAAAACATGAAAACACATGGGTTCACCACCACTTCGTGGTGTGGTGAACCCATAAAAAACCTACGGACAAAAAACACGTACGGCGGGTTGTGACCGAGGCTTAAGTAAATACGGAACTCCGTACGGAACGGACACGCTACTGTGCATATCCACTCTCATGCACGAAGTACTTCTTCTTTCAAAATACCAAAAATTCAATCATCATTGATTTCTTCAGAATTAAAAAAAACGGCTTAAAATTGCAGTAATCACTAAATTGCACCGATATTTTATATCAAATCACACTTTCAAAAATCATTTCGACATGATAAATTAGAAGTATATGTACACTAAATTATATACAAAGCAGTATGTTTTGAACCATGATTAGGCCACACCAAGTAAATTTTATGGATGACGTCTTTTGGAGATCCTAAATCTAATGCGAGAGGGTCAAAAAAACACAAAGGGCCCTAAAAAACAAGATGCCTAGATTAGAAATATACTAACAGACGACAAATGTTAGGACACAAATTGAATGAGGTAACACAGTGTAACAAGCAAGAAGTCTTTTATTCATCATCAACATAGCAATAAATCAGGTGGAACAGTGGACAGTGAAAAATTTTCTGTTATTGACAGGATGGTCCTGTCAATATACACTTTCTTCGCGTTACGGGTTTCACATCAATCTGACGATTTGCGGCACTGTCGTGACTCTTTGGTCATAGTTACAGGAAGCCAAATTTCTTGTGTTTCTTTCTAGGAAGAGGCCAAAATCAATGCGCGCGTGGACGTCATCCATAAAATTTACTTGGTGTGGCCTTACTGCTGTTTACATTTGGGTTGGATGCTCTCCAAATTGTAGTGACCTTTGCCCAAAAACATGTTTGCCGTACGCGTACGTCTACTAAAAATAAAGGGCAAGGTCGGATAACGAGGTCACGAGGCTACCATGTGATGTTTAACGCCCCCTAACTCACGACACCTTAAAGAAATAGAAATAAAAATAAGCTTTAAAGGAGTGTTGAAAGATAATGGATACAGTTATTGCACAATCCTGCGCGAAAGCTAAGGCCACACCAATTAAATTTTATGGATGACGTCCTTTAAAGACCCTAAATCTAATGCGAGAGGGCGAGAAAAAAACAAGAAGGGCCCTAAAAAACAAGATGCCTAGATTAGAAATATACTAAGAGACGACAAATGTTAGGACACAAATTGAATGAGGTGATACAGTGTAACAAGCAAGAAGTCTTTTATTCATCATCAAAACAGCAATAAATCAGGTGGAACAGCAGTTGTCGTCCTGTCCTGTTTTCGCGTTACGGGTTTCACGTCAATCTGACGAATTGCGGGCGTGGACGTCATCCATAAAATTTACTTGGTGTGGCCTAATTGCAAATAACATGGACTAAACGAACATTGAATCAGGGTACAAAATAGATATCATGTCGAAAAAGTAATTGTCTAAAACTATGTCTGTATGGTTTGACTTCTCTTTTGATGATAAGTAAAGAAAAACTGCGATGAAGGCTACGAATATTCAGGAAGGGGAAGAGGAACAAACCCGTTATGTTTCTAAATCCAGCAGGTCCACTATCCAGCAACAAAACAATGTTTACTGTATGTGTACTAAGGCCACAGCAAGTAATTTCTATGGATGACATCCGCACGCGCATTAATTTTCGCCTGATTTTGAAAAAAAACAATAAATTTTGTTGCCTTCTGACAGTGATCAACATGCCGAAAATGGGCAAAGATGTCTGCTGCCATGCCGGAAGGTGGATGGCAGATAACTATGAAGAGAGGAGACAAGAAAAGGCTCTGATTTAATGTTTTGTTTCTTACTTTGATGCAGTGATATGTGATGCTGGCTGTGTATATGTGATGTTCCCACTGAATGAAAAACATTCGTACAATGATTGAGTCAAAGTTTTGAAATGTAGGAACCTTGTTTTTTCGGCCCGCCTTGTTTTTTTTTTTTCGCCCGCTCGCATTAGATGTGGAATCTGTGGAGGATGTCATCCATAAAATTTACTTGCTGTGGCCTAAAGTGACATTTTGTGCCCCCTTAATTCACGCCCCCTTAAACAACTAAACGTCTTTCAATGTGTGGTGAAACGTATTCGAGTGTTTTGGATTGTTTTCCACTTCTTGTTACTTCCTTATACGAGGTTACCAAACTAAGTCCTTAGATAATATCCGTTTGCTTGTGTTTAGAAATAAAGAACACTGTATACATTGACGCAGGTGGATAGTGACTAACCAAACTAATGAAAGTATTTAGTTTATTTGCAAACTATGCCCGAGGGCTAATTGCAACACAAAATGTATACAGCATACATACATACATGAGTACATACATACATGTGAAACAAGTGACTATTCTATTCAGAACAAATGACTAGTCTAATATTAGCATTTAACAAACTCTAAATTTCTGCTGATTCCTTACAATGTAGGCTGTTGTTTTGATAGTGATTAGCCATGCATACATTTGCCCTACTGAACAGCTATGAAGTGTTTGGGCCTCAGTTGGTTTGACAATCTTTTCAGCCTGCATTTCATAGTATACTGCCGTCACTTAATTGAAATTCCCAGTGTGCGTTGAAAGGGGTCAACTTTTGTGGTTGGGGCAGGCTGTTTTCGGGGCTCTTTTCACTGGGAGCCAGACTCAAGTATCGGGCCGTTAGCAGTTTTCCTTCGGTATCCAAGAGCTCTTCACCCGCCTATCTAAAGTACCGCTACGGGGAGTTGAGCCCGAGGGGACTTGCCATAGAATCGGCCAACTTCCCCGAGCTTAACCCCCCCGTAGCGGTAATAGATTAGGCGGGCGTAGTGCTCTTGGCTACCGAATGAAAATGACAAACGGCCGGTTAATTGTTTGGCTCCTGGAGAGGTTTTAACAAGATGAACATATAGTTTTAGTGGTAATAATTTCTATTTCCCTACCTTTAATTCTTGTATTCTTATCATTCCTTTAGAGTTGATATTTAATAGCAAAATACAGAAGTTTTTTTGTACCTGACAGAGAACACGTTGGTGAATGGTTTCCCCTTCATAGGCTGGTGTGTAGATATGGAGGCCAGACTGCCCCAGTCGTTGTTGTGCACCACATAGCGGGCCATAGCGGCGTAGTCGCCGTGTGGTGGCGGGTCCGAGCCCGCTAGTCCCCCGCTTAACATCGCCGCCACGACCGTTAGAATCACGGCGTACATCGTGATGATGTTTTAGATGCTTGCCCGACGAAAGAAATGTTAGAATGTAACAGAGGTTGAACGGTTGGTACAAAACAGGAGGAAATGGTAACACAAAGTGCTGCGCAGGGGGATTTGTGGAGGTCGACGGTTGACCCGGATGTTGTTCTAAGGAACTTCCGGTGAGCGGTACGGACTGAAATAAATAATGAGTTTCTCGTCCGCGCTACTCTCCAAACACAAAACAGAGATCTCCGTCGTTGGGTTCTGTATATTCAAAGCTCCCTTGGTACTGTCGTTCTCAGAAAAAATGAAATCATACTTAAAAAACACAAGGGTTCTACGATATTATACCTTCGCCCAACTTCGTTAACGAGCCTTCACGACTATCGAATTATGTTTTAGAATTCAATTGAATACGCAAAATATATCCTCATTTGCATGTATCAATTATGATTATTTCAGTTGATTATGTTCTCCACCCATATATATATAGTGGTTGTGCAATGATAGTTTTATCCTATCAAAGAAGGTTATTGTGACAACTTGTGACATAAGTGATTGAGAATTATAGGAAAACCGGCTTTTATCAATTATTTAAATTATGACATAATTTACATAAATAATAAGGGGAAACGTCCGTCGGGAATTTCATATTTGCGGCATTGGGGAGTTTGATAAAAGTGGACATCAAAAATATTATGTATTCAAATCATGACCTCATTTGCTTAAATCATTAGGAAATGCTAAGAAAAATATGTCCCTTTTTGATAAGATTTGATAAGAGTACAAGTATGACCAATTGATATAAGTCTCACAAATGTGGGTTTATTTGCATAAAAGCATTTTTTTTATAATTCATTGGTCGTATATGTTAGCATCGGTGAAGTTAGTTATGTGTACTCCATATTCTTTTTAATGTTTATCGTTACAGTTTTTCAAATTTGTTCAGTTGCTTGAGTAACTGTTATGTCGTGTATCCCTCTAGTTTGTCGGGGTTTGCCTGAGCTACGCCAACTCCGCCATGAATCCCTTCGTCTACGCCATAGTTGGCGACAGCTTCCGAGACTGCATCCGGCAGACGTTCTGCAGGACCAAGCGGCAGCGCCGCCTAGCAGCTGGGACCAGACGTGCATGTCCAAAGAGAGCGTTTCCCGTCCATTCCCGGGTGTCTACCCGTCAGCTATCCCGTGTGTCGCGCACACGTTCCACGGGTTCAACAATAGTGCAGCTTTACGTAACCGTATCAAATAGCACTGAAGTACAGATGACTAAAATCACTTCCCGTGAAGCTGAATCTTCAGTGTAGATCTAGTTTACAGAAGTCTAGTGTCGCTTGAGAGTTTTGGACATACAATTATTCAAATGGTTTAAAAGACATTTATTTTCAGACATTCCTATCCGAAATTCACAACGATAGCAAAGCTGTGAATGCTAAGAACAAACTACGTCTATACAGATTACTAAAACATTCCTATAACGAAGAAAAATATCTCAACTTAGCGAACATACGTCACAGGTCCTCCATTACAAAACTAAGAATCAGTTGTCACAAATTACGAATCGAATCAGGAAGACATAACCGCACTCCTCTAGAACAAAGAACCTGTCAATTCTGTAGTTTAGACCAAATAGAAGATGAAATAGATTTCACCATAGATTGCCCCTTGTATAGTAGAGATAGACTCATATTTTTTAGACATGTATTAAGTATATTTCCCCACTTCAGATATTTGACTAGTAAAGAGAAATTTGTATTCCTTTTAACTTTTGATAAACCTACTATAAGTAATCTCACAGCCGCATATATCCATACAATTACTACTAAGCGAGATGAAGCCGAAAAGAATAGAAATTAGACATTTATTTACACTCCTATATGTTCATATGTATGTAATGTATATATGTTTATGTTCATGTTCTGTACCCATGCGACCTGTACTTAGTTCTGTAGAACACAAAACAAATGTACAACAAAGGTCTTCATTCATTCAAATGGTGGGGTCGTGTGGCGTAGCGACAGAGTGCTCGACTCGGAATCAAGGGGTCCCGGGTTCGAGTCCTGACATGCCACCGATCTTGTGCCCTTGGGAAAGGAACTTAACGCGACTTTCCTCACATCGCTCAGGTGAATTACTGTACTACATTGCATTAATATTGAAAGAAAAACCTGAGTGTGCCATCATCACGTCTTGTGATTAGATGTTGGAATAAAAAAAAATATTGAAATCTTGTGTAAGGTATAATAGACATGTGTGTCTACTAACTTACGGAAAGTACGGTAAAAGTATATACCACTATCATAAGCCGGCCATCTGGCCATAACGACCGCTTTTTCTCGGTCCTGATTTCTCTAGATCTAAGCATTAAGGGATATGCTTAAGCCACTGTCCAAGGCGACCGCCACCGGTACTTTTCGGGAACGCTTCAGTGAAGAACTAGCGAAATTTCTACCTCATTCTTTTTTCATAAGAAGGGAATTGTTACTCTTAGACGGTCGTCTTAGACAAGTTTGACTATGCTTAGCCCTTGGGTATTAAAATCCAAAAACTTTTATGGCATGTTCACGATATAATAGCCCTAAAATATAAAATAACGCATGTACAAAATGTAATATTATGCTCCTTGTATGTACGTGTAAATTGTGGCAATTTTTAACAATTGTTTTCGAATTCTTTTATCAGCTGTACATTTGACAAACTGGTGCATTACATTGTAGCGGGCTTTACTGAAAATCATACACGGTTAACGTTGTTCCTGTTTAAATGATATTACACAGTTTTAACAGTGAATGCAAAGGGTAACGCTGTAACATGTAATTTATTGTAATGTACAAATATATATGAACGAAAACTAGCAATAAAAGTAACCTCAGCTAATTCTTGGGTTCCTACAAAAATATCAAAATTAATGGAGAACTACCCACTATTTTGCATGCCAGAGTGTCCATTATGTTGTATGGAGAAATGTGTGCCTGTTGTAACGTACAATACTATTGTAATTATGTTTCATCTTACAAAAAAAATTGTTTGCTCAGTATCTTCTTTCTCTTCTCCAAACAGTGACCTCTGACCTGAATCAATGTTGTGACTGTTCCCATGTTAACTAGTGTCGGGTTACATCATGTTGCAATTTCATAGCAGGAGGGATTTAGACTCCTGTCTGGCCATATGTATGAATATGTTTGAGTAAGAATAAACAGAGCAGATCATATGTGAAGGTAAACATTATGCATTTGCCTTGCAAATGTTACCTTTCTAGTTTGCCATGTATGTTTTCCATTGCCAATACTATAGTTCATCTTCTCACGTGTTATCAATTATACATTCAGGGATTGGAGGTATCAAAACGTTCTTGTAACATATCTAAAAAGATTATCAATATCATTACTACATAAACTAGGAAATATAATATCTACGAGAAAGTGGACTCCATCTTCTACCTTGGTACTAAATATTATTTATTAATGCATACACACAAATGAGAAGAAATTGCATAGTTTCTGTTAAAACACTGTAGTAACTGATTCTTTATTTCTAGCTGGTTTTTGATGCTACATTGCATTACATACCTTTATCTCATATAATCAACCACATCACACTTCTAGCAGCCCTTCCAGTAGTCTCAGAGAGATGACCCAATAGCACTAGCCTCTACCAGGCTTCCGGAACCGGTTGGAAAGAGTAGAAATTGTCCAGACAACATGGACGCATAGAAAGCGAACATGCCACGGGATCGGGAGTGGCAAAATGTACTCTTTGGCAAACCAACTCCCCTAGCTATAGCATGATATCTGACTATTCGTCGTTTTTTCCAGCCGCTTTCTCAAGCCTGGTACAACAACACCTGACAGCAAGACACTATGTAACAGCCAGGCTAGACGTACATTCATGATTTTCACATTTCCCATAATGCCTAGTTCAGGTTACGGATATGACGTAAGAAGCGGATAGACTCTAGACAGAAGTGACATGATGACATTTCAGTAGATTATTCTTCTTTTTCTTTCGTTTGGCACTTAATAAAATAATAATAACCTTTATTGTACATTCATACCCTATCGGGCTAAGTACAGGCGCACAGATGAAATGGGTAATATACATGTTTGTAGTACAAACAGCTCTAAAACTACTCTAATACAGAACTTCGGCTTCTTCCCTTTTCATTGTGATGTTAAAAATATAATTTGAAATGGGTTTGTATAATACAGGATGATCAATTAGTCTTGGTCACATATGTAGTTAAGTTGTTTACATCCTTACATGTATGCAGGTAACAATCTCCAAAATGATGAATATTCATGATGGTTGCTTCGAAAGTGACTTACCCATGATGCAATGGGAACTGTCATGGCACCGTGACCATCACAAGGCATTATGGGAAGTGTGAAAAACATCATTGTGAGTAACTTCAAGACTTGAGTCCAACCATCTTCTCACTGATGTCCCAGAGTTGGGCTGCTGCCTTGTCGTCCATGCCTGCAGCTGACGTCTCTTTTGGCACACAGTCACTGTACGTACACATACACAGGGGATTCAAACATTAATTGAATGAATGAATGAAGGAAGGAAGAAGGAAGGCCGGATGAATGAATGAACGAATGAATAGATAAATGAATTGAATGAATAGATTGATGAATGAATGAACGAATAGTTAATGAATGAATGAATGAATGAATGAATGAATGAATGAATGAATGAATGAATGAATGAATGAATGAATGAATGAATGAATGAAAGAATGAATGAATAAATGAATGGATAGATGAGTGAATGAATGAATGAATGAATAAATGAATGAATGAATTACTATATATTATAAAGAGAATATAGTAATTCTGTAGTATATAGACTTTTATTACTTAGAATAAACTTTGAGCGTTAGAATTTAACATTTCAATGTTCAATACTATGTTCTATATCATCTAGACCACACATAGTTGCATGTGCATTTAACCCATCTGGCCAAGAATATTAAACAGAGATTATTCAAATTAATTATCATTAATTCATTTTAGGTCACACCGATTAAATTTTATGGATGACATCCGCGCGCGCATTGGTTTTCGCCTTTTTTTTTTAAAAAAGGTCACTTTTACCGAGGCTCTGGCCTGGCTCTAGGCCTGGGTAGTCCATGGTAGTTGCGACAATACGGAGCCGGGCACCCAGGCTACCGAAGCTCCACGACTCAAGAACCGGTTCATAAATCACGCAAAAAGCCAGCTTGTGCCGGCTTGTTGTGTACTGCCACAAACTCACAAATTATACCAGCTTTGTATTCTTGTGGTTTAGTAGCATTTTTTTGGCCGGATTTTTTTTCAATTCGCCCGCGTGCACTAGTTTGGGGGCCTTCAGAGAATGTCATCCATAAAATTAAGTCGGTGTGGCATTATTATCATAAAAGACCTACCTGAAGTATAGCCCGGTTGTGTTCTCCCATTCCTCGGCTACTGCACAACAGATCGTGGTCTGGGCTCCCTCCTCCCAGGTCTTCCCTATTATACCGACAAACCCTTCTATGATCTTATTGGCCACCCTGGAAAGCCGTTCACCGAGTGCCTCACGTAAGCGTTCCTCCTGCTGTCGGTGTATTTCTGTGTAGATCACTCCCGGGTGGAGGGAATTGGAGGTGACCCCAGTTCCTGTACGGTTTGGAAAGGAGAATTGCACAGACTTCTGAAAATAGTTTCATCAGGTTGGTGAAACATATATGATATAGGGATTTTCTTTCAGTACACAACCTATATTGGCTACATATAGCGAAGCAAAACTCCAGTCAGAAGCTCTGAGAAAGGTTTTTGATAGACACCGAAATGTAAATGGATAGCAAGGTAAGAGTTGATGTAACAGAAAATCCATATATCCTTGTGGAGGGCCGCATCGTCGACAGATGAGAGCGGCGAAGATGATGATATCATGATATCCTTGAATTACAAAGAATTTCACAATAGATTTTATATTCCTTAGTGAATAAGTTTTTTGATGCTAGCAAGCGGTAAATTTCTTATACAAACAAGAGCTGTTACTTATTGACATAAGTCTTCAATACCAGCTGGCGTTTACAAGTTCAGACCCTCCACCCCCAACCCAAAAAATGCTGTTACAAAGCGTCCTCCATGCTGTACTGTTACTAACTCTACTGTAAGAATATTTGATACTTGGAGCGTTTGAAATATCCCGAAAGCAAACTACGTGTCATCTAATTTTAAATGACGTTTATTTTTTGGTACGGCCTATGAATAGCATAGCTACAACCAGCCTAAGATACAAATCTGGCAACCATTTTCCGTCATTGACATCACATTTCTGCCTCACAGATATCCGCATGCTATCGGTTTAATTCAACGTACTACCTCAAAGAATGACCAGAAAATTGACTGAAAATTATGTTTGCCACCCTGAAATTGCATTAAATGTCTCTAATGTTGTTATTCTTGATGCGGTTGTTTGAATTTTCAATTGTGCGTGAATGTTAGTGGTTTACCACGATAAGCTTTAAATGAATTGTTATGAAACTCCACAGATAATTAGGATTTGATTAGACCAAGATATAATTTCATATTGGGGCCCCTGGCGGCTTGTTACATAGTACTGCAGCGAAACTTCCATGCCCAATTCTGATTATAATATCTAGTGATATTTACCTTTTAACCTCCTGGCAAGTTCCCTGGAGAACAGTACATTAGCCAGCTTGCTTCTCTTATAGGACTCTGCCGGGTCATAGTCCTTCTCATATTTGATGTCGTCAAAATCTAGCCCGGTCGTGAAAACGTGTGCCAGAGATGAGACGGTGACGACCCGGCTGGGCGCGGACTGTTTGAGCTTGTCCAGGAGGAGGTTAGTGAGGAGAAAGTGTCCCAGGTGGTTCACTCCGAACTGCATCTCAAACCCGTCTTCAGTCACCCATCTAGGACAGCCCATCACACCTGTTTTATGTAAGGCCACACCGTCTTAATTTTATGGATGACATCCTTTGAAGACCCCCAAACTAGTGCGCGCGGGCGAATAAAAAAAAAATCCGGACAAAAGTAAAAATGCTACTAAACCGTTGGCATAGTGAATTTGCGGCAGTACTTAGCGACGTATACGACAAGCCGCCACATGCTGGATTTTTGCGGAATTTACGAATCGGCACTGTACGTATGTAACTCGCCTTAGCTTAGGTAGCCTGGGTACCGTCCTCCAGAGTTACCATCGGTTTCGTATTGTCGCTAACTAACACGGACTACCCAGGCCTAGAGTCAGGTCAGAGCCTCGAAGGACGTGATTTTATTTTATTTTATTTTATTTTTCAAGAACAGGCGAAAATCAATGCGCGCGCGGATGTCATCCATAGAATTAAGACGGTGTGGCCTTATTGAAGGGCGCATTATGTCATATTTCTCCATGAATAGTTTCATCAGGTTGATGAGTTACTGAGTATTAAGAGAGACTCTTTTTATTCACTTTTGATTTGGACGGCATTGTAGATACAGTTTCCTGTAACCACGTATGTGTACGTGTCTCTCGGCTTGGCTACGAATGTGTGTAGATATGTAGATATTGTACATTTTGGAATGCATCTATACATATAGCAGCGACACCTCTGCTGCAGTGCAATGTGAACCAGTCAGAATTGCCCTGAGGAAGGTGACAGACGGTCACCGAAACATCGGCTGAATACAAGACTTGGTTAATATGTAAAAAGAATGTCTTTACTCAGTAAGTGAGCTTCTACCGTACCTGCATTGTTGATCAGCACGTCCAATCGCGGTTCAGCTTCGTTGATGACCTTTGCAAACTGTCTGACTGACGTCAGAGAGGCGAGGTCAAGTTTGTGCACGATGACGTTCTCGTTCCCAGTCTGGCTGCGGATGTCTTTAGCGGCCTGCTCCGCTTTCTCCAGACTTCTGCAGGCCAGAATGACGCGGGCACCTGGAAAATTAAAACAGGGAATTGAATTGTTATATTTCCCTTTATACCATGTTATGGATGAAATATATTGTTTTATCTTGTGTGTTTTCTCCTCCTTTTGTCATTTGGTCCAATTGATTCAGCTTCTTCATTTTTATACACACATGCCAGAAAGTATGGAGTAGTCAAATACCCCAAGACAGGTTTTAGGCTTTTATAATTGTTTTATTGTGGTTATTGTGGTTATTCTCAGACCAAAAAAAAAAGTTCAATGTATATTTTGTTTACTGAAAAGCACTGTATGAAGGTTTCGAGAACAATTCTTATACCACGAACATAGGGGTATTGAAACATAAACCAGCGACACTTACAGTTACAGGCACGTAACCTTTTTCACGCCAGGCATATACAGACACGTCACGTCAGTAATTGATCAAACGTGCCAGGGAGTCTATGTCGTCCACCGTCTCTGTTTAGTGATGGCTGGAGTGCCCTGATATATATATAGAGCTTCGTTTGCACCTCTTCATACAATTCTGCTCAGTCTCCTGACTTTGTCCAGTGAAACTATATGATCTAGTAGATTTCCCTACCTCTCTCGGCCATGTCCCTGGCTGTCACCTTCCCGATTCCCGTGTTAGCTCCCGTGATGATGACAGTCTTGCCGTCCATCCTAGCCTGGCTCTCACACACCCCTCCTGCTGCCCATCGGCGTGCTGGCACGTACAGTACAGCTGCAAGGTCATACATGGTCAGTACCAAGGACAGCCTAGCTTAACTCTCACACACTCCTCCAGCTGCCCGCCGGCATGCTGACACGTACAGCACAGCTGCAAGGTCATACATGAACAGTACCAAGGACAGCCTAACCTGACTCTCACAAACCCCTCCGGCTGCCCACCGGCGTGCTGGCACGTACAGTACAGCTGCAAGGTCATACGTGGTCAGTAACAAGGACAGTCTAGCCTGATTCGCAGACACCCCCCCAGCTGCCCACCGGCGTGCTAGCACGTACAGCACAGCTAGCTGCAAGGTCATACGTGGACAGTACCAAAGACAGCCTAACCTGTATCTCACACACCCCTCCAGCTGCCTACCAGTGTGCTAGCACGTACAGCACAGCTGCAAGGTCATACATGGTCAGTACCAAGGACAGCCTAATCTGACTCTCACACACCCCTCCAGCTGCCCACCGGCGTGCTGGTCCGTACAGCACAGCTGCAAGGTCATACATGGTTGGTACCAAGGACAGCTTAGCCTGACTTTTACACACCCCTCCAGCTGCCCACCGGCGTGCTGGTACGTACAGCACAGCTGCAAGGTCATGCATGGTTAGTACCAAGGACAGCCTAAACCGACTCTCACACACCCCTCCAGCTGCCCGCCGGCGTGCTAGCACGTACAGCCCAACTGCAAGGTCATACATGGTCAGTACCAAGGACAGCCTAGCCTGACTCT